>NC_091821.1:83961021-84261063 GCF_038994185.2 Dermacentor albipictus
GACTACGCATTCCATCGGGACGATCCCGAATCGAGACAACTGTTCTTTGCCGACTATGGCTAGGAGTGACTTTCACGAATGCATTTGCTTGCCGCATCGGGATGACTGACAGTGCTGCCTGTGATAGTTGCGGCAGCGAGGAAACGATCGAACACATATTCTGTTATTGTCCTCGATTACAGCACTCAGAGACAGTCGCTCGTGACTGCGTTGGCGCGCCTCGATGGCCGGCCGCTTTCTGAGTAGAGGATCTTGGAGTGCCGGCTGATGCGACCTTCACACCAGGAGTCGGTGAAGGCGCTACTCGGGTTTCTCCAGTTAAGCGACCTGCTAGAATGACTGTGACACTCATGCGTTCCTTTGTGTGTGTTCTTTTATGCGAAGCATATTACGAGAGCTCAACCCAGCTCCTCAGGCGCGGCGGTGTCGCCATGAAACCACGTGACACCGTGACGTCACGACAGAGGAGAAGTGGCTTTGGCTCAACTCTTGCAAGACGGGCTGGGTGGGAATCGAACCAGGGTCTCCGGAGTGTGGGACGGAGACGCTACCACTGAGCCACGAGTACGATGCTTCAAAGCGGTACAAAAGCGCCTCTAGTGAATGCGGTGTTGCCTTAGAAACGAGCTGTTTCTAAGGCGTGCGTCTCTTGCTCAGGCGCACATTTCGTTGCCGCGCCGAACGCTGCTTTGCTCGACGCTCACCGCGTCCAATGCGGGGCGCGTAGTCGCTGCCCTGTAGCCCATTGTCTTACACCCCTTGGCGGGTCGACGGGAACGCTGTCGCGTTCCACTCTTGAAGGCGAAGCAGTAATACATGAGTTGTTTCTTCGTCTAGCCGAACCAAATATAGCCAAGCAACAGCAGTTCACCAGGCTAAACAGTGGTTCAACAACTAAAATAAAGGCTAGTATGCTTCGCATCCTGGGCTTAACCTTACCTAAGCCACAGCCATTTTTTTATTCCTCTCTCACTATATTTATGTGTGAGCACTTCTTTCAAGATCTTTCTGTCTCCCCTTACCTCTTCCCTAGTGCAGGGTAGCAAATTGGATATCGATCTTCCGGTTAACTTCTCTGTCTTTCTCCACTCTTTTATCTCTCTCTCTCTCTTTCTCTATCCCCATGTCAAGAAAACAAATGCATGACAATGATCATTCAGGGCATGTTTACTGTCTTATGCGCAACCAAGAAAGATAATTTTTCTTGAAAACAATAAATCGACAACAAAAATTACATGCTGGCGCTATCCGTCTTCTCTTTGTTGTGCTCGTCCGACGGCTTAGTCCTGCCCGTTTTAGTACATTTACAGTAATTTTCCCTTCGAATATTGAACTCGCATAGTACACGCTCTGCATATGGGGTTTATGTGTTCTGTGCTTCTGTCTTTTGCTAAAACCACGATTAGCTGTACACAGTTGTTAAATAGGAATTATTTTCACACCGTCATTTTAGCCTTCACGATTAACTATGCTAATGCTTCAGAGGCAACGTATTTGTTCAAGAAATGCAGCAAATGTACTCGTTGGAAAATATGCAAATACCCTTTTGCCTGGTCCATTCTCGCGCACTTTTTCCTCTTAAGCATTTCTTTTGTTAACCCGCCTTCTTTCGGTACGATGCTTGGCTTTAGAAGCTCATGTTGTTAGTTTGCTTGTTTGTTTGTTTTCTTTAGTGAAAGAAAAATTAGTTTTGTTTTTTGTCTGGCAAGGATAATGGGAATTCGAGAAGAAGCGCGTGCATGGATTAAAGTTTGCATCCTCGGCATACAACTTCGAATCACTTTGCAACGAGGAAAGTTTGGGTCGGGCAAATACTTTCACTTTCACTACTTCTTTTCCGCAGCACTGTACACTTCACTTAAGAAAAAGTAGCAATGCTAACGACGTCACCAGCTAGGAAGAAAATAATGGCGACTTTTTTTTTTGCAATGGAGACACATCTCTGCTTGGCCTTATGCATACTCGCGCGCTTTTTATTCGAAAGTCGAAGAGGTAACCTTATATTGTTTTCTGTAGCCCAACCCATGATATTGTGCTATAAGTTATTCTGCTACGTCTGCACGGTTCGGTGTTTCCTTACGCCCAAATATTTCCACGGAATTAGCAGAAAATAAAATTGAGGAAGCATGCAAGCACTGAGAGAGCTTGAAGTAACCTATAATGGAAACCAAGTGTCCAGAAAGAGGTCAGTTTTTTATTGATTTTGCATAAATAATTACGATAAGCTTCTGAAACTGCTAGGGGATAGAATAAAGATCACGATAAATATTTATTCAGTGATGTAAGCGTCAAGTCATCATAAAGCTTCATTCATATAATCAAAAACCTGAATTAAGAAGAGCTCTCGATGACCTACAGCTGCACAAGGTCTTTGTCAAAGCACACGTATCTCGTGAATAACGTAGAGTTTCTGTAAGAGTAGCGGCAAGAATTCTGCGTCATTACTTCAGAAGTCATTTCTTAAATGGTTCCCACTACGGAAATTCGTCTCTTTTCACCATAAGCGATGGACTGCCGTCATAAGAGAGGTTCTTCATTATGGCCTATAATTTGCCGAGTTCAGGCCTTGTATTATCCCTGATAGATCTGGTTTCTTGGGCAAGAACTTCTGTCAATAAACAAAGTAGGTCTCCCGGATAGTCGCTTGCGCTTAGGCTCTGGATTTGGTTGCTAAAGCTCCAGTGCAATGACACGCTTAAACATTTTTGAGTGGCCCGACGTGAAGGGCAGTAGGATCTTCTTTGGGGCCTGGGGCGTATTCCCAGCAGATGTGGCTGTTGCTGAGAGAAGCTTGAGGTCGAGAAAGCGGATAACGCCTTCTGCTGGCAGTTCCTTAGTGAAGGTGAGTCCTTGGAAAATGGACTCGATTCCAATCATTCCAGTCAAAGTAGGTCCTCCATGTATATCTGGAAGACCTACTATGTTCATGGGCAAACGTTCTTGCCCAAGAAATCAGATCTATCAGGGATAAGGCATGGTCTGAACTCGACAAATCAAAACTAGCCGTCATCCCATATGTGGACGACGCTTCCCACAGGATCAAAAAAAAAAGGAAAATGAGAAGACATTCCACCTTGTGAAGGTCGTTGACCAGCGAAGCTGCTATGGTGGCATAAATTATGTTGGTATTTGTTTTTTTGGTATGTAACTATAGATATAATTATGTATACGTCATTTATGCGAAATACACAGAATTACACAATCATTTGTTGTCTTGGTTCTTTTCACTTTATTTTACACTAATCCTGTCACGCAAGTGATGATGGCTTTGTGGTAGCTGTGATACACCCCAATGATTCCGTGACGGCGGAAATTAGGTTCTTGGCTATACACGGCCTTTGACGCACCATTGTGGGAACTTAGGGGTTACTGTAACACTGTAGACCGAAGTGCTCGAGCACAAAGTAGATCAGTCTAAAGGCGCTCTAAAGACGCTCTAAAGACGCAGATGTTGTCAACGAGGCTGCGACGGAGCGCCATTTAAACGCTGCTGAGCGTTAAACCGAGCCTCGACGCGAGCGACGATATGCGTGGACCGAGCCGTAGTCCAATGGAGTGCAGGAAAAAAACACGTTTGTTTGTAATTTGCAATTGAGCATACTTTCTAGTTAATAAGCTGAATGAAACTTGGAAGGGCTACAGTATTATTCTAGTGGACAAGCATGGGGCTGTCAGTTTCGCTCCCGTAGAAGTCCATGTATTGACAGCAGACGGGAATTGCACAGCATTTACAACGTCACGACAAGCTACGTAATTAGGGAAAGTAGATAAAACTCGGCGTAATATTAGAGTCGTCTTCGCGGCTAATCGTCACATAATTTTTTTCGGGATAGTTTCGATAAAACAAGAGTTACTGCCGTTTTCCGTAACAATACTCCCCCTGTAGATGTCCATGTTTTAAGCGCAGACGGCAATTCTGTAACGTTTCCAACATCACTCTGAACTAATCATGAAAAGTAAATGAAACTCAGCATAATGATAGAGTCGTCTTAGCGGCCAATCTCCGTATAATTTTTTCCAAGATACCTACAGTAGATTGAGAGCTACAGAACATTCGCCAGAAAGTTGGCTTTGCCGTGAGGTATTTTCTGTTCGTCGCCACAATTTTTCCGTAGGGTAGCCACCGAGGGCTTCGCTGTAAAAAGCAGCCGAGCGTGCTGGGGTTGGTGTTGTCTTCTCGGCACGCAGCAAACTCGGCTCCTTATGCAGAAAAGTGAACGCCAGTCAAGGCCTACAACGGTGCCTACAGCAATAGTCACGCCTCGCGCCCTGTGCAGCGCAGGAAGTCTTCTACTGCCTCACCACCACCTGTGGGATAAACCCTATCGGGCAGGCCGGACGGTGTCTCAACGACCGGTTGCGAAAACATATGTATTGCGTCAGAAACGAGATTGGGAGCATCTCGCCATCCAGTGTGCCAATTGCGGGTGCAAGCCGGTGCCTCAGGACACTAAGATTCTTTGCCGACACTGAAAAAATCGAGCCCGTCAAATCATTGAAACAAACCTTCACGTTGATGGGCAAGGGCCCTCTATGCATCATCTCCCTTTCAATCGTCCTCACCTACAAGGAATACAGATATTTACTTGACTAATCATTATGTTTTTGTTATTTTTGACCGTCAGGCCAATGCGAGGCTGGAATTTTCACCCCCTCCCCTTTGTTTCCCTCCCGCAATCCCCCTACCTTTTCAAGCTATATATTTGTGTAAGCACAATAAACCAACTATTGACAGACAGCGCCCTTCCTGTGTTTCTTCCGTCTGTCCGTGTTTTCATCCCTTTTTTTTCTACCATAGATGCATACATTATTATTATTATTATTATTATTATTATTATTATTATTATTATTATTATTATTATTATTATTATTATTATTATTATTATTATTATTATTATTATTTAAATGCATATATGGATTTGACAGAAAAGGGCAAGCGAGGAGGAGACAGAGGCACAGAAATGTAATATAGGAAGGAGGCGAAGAAAGAGGAAAGAGCAAGATGACAAATCTCAAAGAATAAAGCAGAACACAGAAGAACGAAGATAGAATTCAAATAAAACGCTAATAAGTCAATGGAAGAATATTATAACGAGATGCCACATTTGCTACAAACTCCATTGCGTCGTGTGCTCCGGTGATACACCTTTTCCCGTTTTTAGTAAAGCTGCCTTCAGAATTTAACAATAAAGATAAAAGACATCGACGCTACACGCGGAGTAACTGTCAATGCCGTGATTAGCGTCAGTAGACCATGGAAGAAGGGTGCCGAATCTTGCATTCTGAGTAGCGACATCAAGCGCGGTTGTACAAGGACTGGCTCCGCGTAGCGTGTGACTTTCGAGGAACAAACAGGAACCGGTGTCAGGATTGGGGGCTCAATCCCATCGTCCGTGGTCCTTTGCCAAGATTGGAGTACGGCATGAATTCGGAGGTAGCTGGCCCATGCCGTCGTCCAACTTATTTACGCTGAGATCGTTGATGAAGTGAAGAACTATTTCTCATCGAGAACGAGGAAAAGGGTTTATTTACAGAAATTAAATCAGTCTAACATGACTGCTTGAGAAAAAGAGTATCAGTCCAACATGACTGCATGAGAGAAGTGACTCAGTCTAACATGACTGCTCAAGAGAAGTGTCCTCAGCATTCGCACAACCACAGTTTTTATACACTCGATCCGCCGGTCATACGACGCGGCGACTGTTCGTTTACTCATCACCAACTCGCCGCTGCTCTGCAGATAAGTTTACAGACACAAAGGCACACACATTCCAAAGCCCAAACGACGGCGTTGGCGGGGTGCCGTTCCGAGAATTATCGGTGCCGATCGAGGGTCGCTCGTTGTTCTGCGCCACTCCGAAGCGTGAGAAGCACAAAAATACGTCGTTCCCGCGGCAGCTTGTCCATGCGTGTCAAATCAGCTCCGCGTTGGGGAACTCCGGAAACATTGTTCAAACACCGAACTCGTTCCGTCACAATGTCGATGGGGCGGGTGGAAGGCGGCGGATTCCAGCACAAAGGCCGCTTCTTCGAACGCCTCCCCGCTGCAGCGACGGAGAGGGGGAGGTGCGCGTCGTGTCGCCCTGTCGTAACTGTGTGGCAATCTTGTTTCGCAGCTCGCCATTCTTAACACCGGTATCAACTCTTCTCTCAATGGTGCAAGACAAGCGAACAGATTTCCGACTTCCTGTGGAACACGCTGCGAATAGAACTGCCATTTAAGGAAAACGCCGTCCCTTACGGAGGAAAAGTCTTCAGCCTTGCGCCTGCCTCGATTCCGGAAAAACATCTGGGACTTCTTCAGGTAGGTTCTAAATTCTACTTCCAGCTGTCACTCAACCGGTTTGAAAGGTAGCGAAAGCAAGGAAGGTGTCGGCACTGGGTAAAGGGGATGAACGTTTCTGGCTGTGTTGGAGTGCCTAGAGGCAGTGTCTAAGAATGTGGGTGGCGGTAGATTTTCTGGACGGCTCGGACCAATGGTCCGTTCAATGGCGGAGAAGGGGCTGCGTGTTCTGACAGCCAATAAATATGGCTTTTTCGTGGTGTTATACGAAACTGCTTATTGAGGTGAGGCCAGCATTGCCCTGGATAAGGATTTTAAGAAGGTGGCCACCACCTCAAGCGAAGTAAAAGAGAATGCAAAAGTAATTCTGGAGGACCTAAATTTACATGAAGTGTCCAGAGCAGTAAGAAATGCCACACCTGTTGAATTGGAGGCCTTTTTTAACCATCAAGACACACAAAGTAGGCAGACTGTTCCACGTTATTGTAACAGAAAACGTTACTTGGCAATTCGTAGTGTCATAATAGAAAGAGAGAGAGAGAGGTCATAAGGGAAAGGCCGGGAGGCCAACCAGGTTGAGCCCGGTAGGCTATTTTGCACTGGGGAAGAAGAAAAGCGGATATATAGAGGAGAAGGAACAGAGAAGTTCACAGTTTGCACTACTACGCACACAAGCGTTCATCGCTCAGTCAGTCACAGGCGGTCATCCGGGCTGGTGCATTGAAAGAAACGGAGCAGCGCCTTTGTGGACTTGCACATGGCAGACGCACGAGGCCACGGGCCCAATATCTTCTCCTCTGTGAAAGGCATGTCGTCTCAGGGCCCTAAAGCTGTGAGAAGGGCACTCCTCTCATCTTCGAAGGTGGGTCAGTCGCTGAGGAGATGCTTGGTCGTTTCTTTCACAACACATGTGCTGCTATTGGGACTATCCGCCATAACAATTAGGCCTGAGTAGGTGTTTGGGAAAGAAACTCTGCAAGATACCTGGAAAAAAACCCAGATTCTCTGAAAGTTAACGATGCTTACCGTGCCAAGAATGCCGGCAAAATTATAGAGTACTTGCGAATCATGGCATTGACGGTTACTTCGTGTTCAACGTCAATTTCGTTTATCTTTATTATTTCATTTCACAGCCACTTTTACGAAAAATGGTAAAAAGTTGTATCACAAAGGAAAACGACGAAATGGAGTTTGTAATCAAATGTGCCATCTTGGTAAATTATTTCATTGACTTATTGCTGTCTTATTTGATTTCCGCTTTCATACCTTCGTGAGAAAGCGTTTAATTATATATAGAGAGCCGGAATATGCACTGGGTCGAGAGTAGCACCTGCTCTGAGTGACATTTTCGTGGTAGAAATTAACCGCACGCTAGAAGACGAACGAAATGGAGTGACGCAGCGGATATTCAGACATGTGGATGATTACTTCATAAAAATGAGTAACCGGTTTTTTGAAAGACAGCACAGTGGTCTTGGAGAATTTAAGGCATGAATTGAAAGCGCTATAGTTCACACATGAAATGTCAGTCAATGGTGAAATCCAGTTTTTAGAAATCCATTTGAAGTTCCAGAACAAACATGTTTGCTGGCATATCATTCAAGGTCAAAGAAACCCACCCTTCCATTCAATTCAGGTCATTCGAAGAAAGTAAAAAGAGGTATCGTCTTTTCGTGTCTTATGTCCTCTATTAAGGAATATTGTATACATCGGGCACACATGAAAGCTTTTCCGCAAAGTAAATGAGTTTAAAACAGGCCGATTTACTGACGGTGCTATCAGTGCTGTGTGCTGAAACTGCTTCAAAAGGTAAAAAAAAAATCAGAGTAATCTTTTGCCGAACGATAAAAGAAAGAACAGAAGAAAAAATTTCAGCAGGGACACTTAAGCCTGCGCACACGTGGGAAAGCGAAAACATTATGGTCCCTTTGGCGAAGTGTTTTCTATTGGTGTTTTCGACGTCCATTAAAGTTATTTCTGTCGATTGTTCGTCTTCGGATTCGTTGGCGATAGACCGGCTGATCTCATACACTCATGACGGGGCGTCGAGAGTCCACATCAGTAGAGACAGCACCGACGAAATCCGAAGAGCAAGCGGCACGTGCGAAGGAGGGCGCTTATTTTTCACATCCAGGTCGCGGTGCCACCATTTGCCGTCACGTTTCCAAGGACACACGCACTAGGCACACCCTTGGTCAGCCAGAACCATGGCACTGCCGTGGAGTCGGGGAAGCGTGCTCGTCTCGCACCCCGGAGGCCAGGGTTCGACACCCACATTGACCGAATTGTACTGAATTTGCTTTTCATAGCCATTAATTTACTTTGTTGAGAAGAAACTCCTTGAGAAATTTGACAACTATCGGAGCTTTCTTGACGTGCTCTTTGCGCCGTCGGCCGTTTTTAGCACCCTCCATCGGTCATGCCACCTCCGACGACGCCGGAGTTCAGTGTAATGGTGCTTTAATGCTTTCGCTTTGAAAAACGCTTCGGCGTTTTTTTCCTACATGCACAAAATCGCACACGGTGTTTAGGAATGTCGGCGCGAGATATGCAGTTAACGGGCTGTTTTCCTCAAGCCATGGGCTACAAAACAGTCGGTCTTTGATTGACAAGCGCACATCGAAATCGGCTGGCAAAAGAGGGCCTTGCCCAGTCCTTCACGTCAAGCCATTTAGGGCACCTTCGGTAGGCGCCGTTTACAACTTACCCTTATCGTTTGATAATGTTTACATAGGACAAACTGGCAGGTACGTTAACATGAGCTTAAGGGAACATTTCGCATCTTTAAGAAGCACTTTTAATTTGCCTGTGGTTTCGTATTGCAACAAATGCTGCTGGGCACCAGAATTGAGCAGGCGCTCGATTTTGTACAAAAGCAAGGACCAGGCAACCCGTGAACTAAGAAAACCCTTTTCTCATTAAGAAACACAAAGACGCATGCGTCAGTCAGGAATCACTAATCTTACATGACATGGAATATCGCTACGTTGGGGAGGGGTTTTAGGCTCCTCGTGGTGATCGAGAGTGCGTGACGCCTGCAGTTTTTGTGTCTTCCTAGGATGCTGCGTAGGGGTTTCCCTGGTTTCCTTACTTCCTTTTGTATCTGTATATATTCAAGGTAAATATCAATAAAGCTACAGTTGTGAGACAGCTCTCGTGTCGTACAGTTACTTCTTTCTCCTTTGTGTTTTGGGCAGAACTTTCGCAACCATGACTTATGTTCTCAGGAGGACGAGAAGTGTCACTGGCGCTGAACTGGGAGGAATCGGACTTCAAGCGTGCTTAATTTGCAAAATCAAACGCAGGCAAAGCTTCAGGCTTTTTAAAAATATAACTGACAATTAAAATTCCTACTGCAACTGCTCGAGAGGAACAGCTTCGCTGGAAATTTTTCTGGATTTTGTGTGGGGCTCACACAGGCTGTGCGTTGCTTAGATTGCCCCGGTATATCTTGATACTGTTTGAACCATATATTGAGTATAATTAGAAAAGAACACAACGTCTGTAATCCACCCTGCGACGTAGCGTTTTGCAATTTCCCGGCGTACACTAAGGTAGCAACTTCTTAAATTATTTACAGTTATAGTATAGAATAGAACACATAGAATATAACACTTATAGAGTAGAACATTTATAGAATTCCGGGAGTAGCCAATTAGGAATTTCAGTAAACTAGAAGCTCTACTGAATAACATCGCTGCCTTCTGCCTTTCTTTGCTCCTCTTCTTTCCCAAGCACCTTTACAGACATATCTTACCAACAAAAATATTATTCGAACCCCAACCTAAGGAAAAGATTTACCTCGGGGGCTCTTATCTAAATACCTGAGAAATCGGCAATCGTTTCTTAGAGAACTCACTGCACCAAATCTGGTGAGTTATTGGTGAGAATCTGGTGTTGATTGTAGAAGAAAAAGTTAAGACGTAGTGATCTGAGAAAGCAATATTTTATCTGGGCTAATCTTTCAAGCGTAATTTTTTAAAAATCACAAAATTTCTCAAAGCAAGACTTGTCGTGTACAACTCCGTACCTCAGCAACTGAAAACTATATCACAATTCTGTAAACCGCACGTAATAATACATGTAAAGCAGACAGCAATGATATATCATAGGCCACCGTGTAATATACCACTAATTTGTGAACGCTGCATTTTCAAGAACCTTCCAAACTTATGCGAAATCCACATAAGTAGTAAATTCATGCATAAAATTTGTTTGCCTATGGTGCTTCAACAGATTCAGTTTATAGAAATGCGATATTTTGTTTTTCATGCTGAGTTGCCGATTTCTGAACTTTATGCTCCAATCTTCTTTTTTTCAAAATTATCATTTTCCTGCAATTCTTTTAGAAGACTCCATGATCTAAATCAAAATTATGTTGGCTACAGTCACTGTAATCTAACGTTTTCTCCTAAATCAAGAAATTTCATTCAAATAAATTCAGCACTTTTCTTATAACAGCATTCCTGCGTTTTACATGTATTTGAGTAGCCGACATCGGAGATAGGCCCAAGCTAAAGCTCAGCTTTTAGCTTGCATGGACGTGATTCATTGACATGGGACATGGACGTGATCCATATTAGAGTATCCCTTCCTCAAGCCAGCCTGTTCTTTTGCTTTATTGAAGTCAAGTGTTGACCTGATTCAGTTAGATGTTATCTCAGTTAATATTTTATACAATATGGAAAGCATGCTAATGGGCCTATGATAATTTAATTCTTTAACATTTACCTTCTTATAAATTAGTTTAATGTTGGCATTCTTCAAGCTCTCTGTTGCGCTTGAAATCCTGAGGAATAGCATATAAAGGGCCGGAAACTTTTCAAGCATAATACCTTCTCCATCTGTGGTTATCTCGACTGCTATTCCATCTTTTCCTGCCGCGTTTCTCGGGGACATGTCTTGCAAGGCCGTTCTATCTTTATCGCTGGTTATAGAAGGAACCTCTGTATCCTATTCAGCACTACCTCCAATGAAGTTTGCGACACTGCCAAGCCTTTCAGCGACATCATGGGCCCTCTGGACTGCCCTTAGTTTGTCCTGAAACAATGGGCTTTGAATCCTTTTCTCCCACTGTGTCCATTTTTCAACGAGGTTGGGTAGAGTCACGGGACACCCCGCCAGGATATGTCTCATTCCAATGATGCAATTACAATCGTTTCAGTGCATCTTAATCTTCCTCTCTGAATATATTTTATTAATGGTGTACTGTGTGGGATATGTACCCGTTTGCCATAAGCGCAGCGAGACTGCCTGAGCCCTGTTCAGTTTTGAATGTGGCAATGGGAATTGTCTGCGATGCCCACAAACAAATATGTAGCTTTAGAGCAGGAACATGGAGATAACATAGGGATAATGAATGAAAACCGTATCTAGGCTGATTTCAGAAGCAGCAATTGAAGTTGGAGGTGAGGCGCCAAGGCGACCTGTAGGTAAGCTCTCCAAAGCAATAAAGGGCCTAATAAAAAAACGATAAAACCCCTAACGAACAATCGACAGAAATAACTTTAATGGACGTCGAAAACACCAATAGAAAACACTTCGCCAAAGGAACCATAATGTTTTCGCTTTCCCACGTGTAAGCAGGCTTAAGTGTCCCTGCTGAAATTTTTTCTTCTGTTCTTTCTTTTATCGTTCGGCAAAAGATTATACTGATTTTTTTTTTACCTGTTGAAGCAGTTTCAGCACACAGCACTAATAGCACCGTCAGGAAATCGGCCTGTTTTAAACGCGTTTACTTTGCGGAAAAGCTTTCATGTGTGCCCGATGTATACAATATTCCTTAATAGAGGACAGAAGAGTGAAAAAGACGATACCTCTTTTTACTATCTTTGAATGACCTGAATTGAATGGAAGGGCGGGTTTCTTGGACCTTGAATGATATCCCAGCAAACATGTTTGTTCTGAAACTTCAAATGGATTTCTAAAAACCGGATTTCACCATTGACTGACATTTCATGTGTGAACTATAGCGCTTTCAATTCATGCCTTAAATTCTCCAAGACCACTGTGCTGTCTTTCAAAAAACCGGTTACTCATTTTTATGAAGTAATCATCCACATGTCTGAATATCCGCTGCGTCACTCCATTTAGTTCGTCTTCTAGCGTGCGGTTAATTTCTACCACGAAAATGTCACTCAAAGCAGGTGCTACTCTCGACCCAGTGCATATTCCGGCTCTCTATATATAATTAAACGCTTTCTCACGAAGGTATGAAAGCGGAAATCAAATAAGACAGCAATAAGTCAATGAAATAATTTGCCAAAATGGCACATTTGATTACAAACTCCATTTCGTCGTTTTCCTGCGTGATACACCTTTTTACCCTTTTTCGTCAAAGTGGCTGCGAAATGTAATAATAAAGATAAACGAAATCGACGTTAAACACGAAATAACCGTCAATGCCATGATTCGCAAGTACTCTATAATTTTGCCGGCATTCTTGGCACGGTAAGCATCGTTAACTTTCAGAGAATCTGGGTTTTTTTCCAGGTATCTTGCAGAGTTTCTTTCCCAAACACCTACTCAGGCCTAATTGTTATGGCGGATAGTCCCAATAGCAGCACATGTGTTGTGAAAGAAACGACCAAGCATCTCCTCAGCGACTGACCCACCTTCGAAGATGAGAGGAGTGCCCTTCTCACAGCTTTAGGGCCCTGAGACGACATGCCTTTCACAGAGGAGAAGATATTGGGCCCGTGGCCTCGTGCGTCTGCCATGTGCAAGTCCACAAAGGCGCTGCTCCGTTTCTTTCAATGCACCAGCCCGGATGACCGCCTGTGACTGACTGAGCGATGAACGCTTGTGTGCGTAGTAGTGCAAACTGTGAACTTCTCTGTTCCTTCTCCTCTATATATCCGCTTTTCTTCTTCCCCAGTGCAAAATAGCCTACCGGGCTCAACCTGGTTGGCCTCCCGGCCTTTCCCTTATGACCTCTCTCTCTCTCTTTCTATTATGACACTACGAATTGCCAAGTAACGTTTTCTGTTACAATAACGTGGAACAGTCTGCCTACTTTGTGTGTCTTGATGGTTAAAAAAGGCCTCCAATTCAACAGGTGTGGCATTTCTTACTGCTCTGGACACTTCATGTAAATTTAGGTCCTCCAGAATTACTTTTGCATTCTCTTTTACTTCGCTTGAGGTGGTGGCCACCTTCTTAAAATCCTTATCCAGGGCAATGCTGGCCTCACCTCAATAAGCAGTTGCGTATAACACCACGAAAAAGCCCTCTTTATTGGCTTCAGAACACGCAGAGCCTTCGCCGCCATTGAACGGACCATTGGTCCGAGCCGTCCAGAAAATCTACCGCCACCCACATTCTTAGACACTGCGTCTACGCACTCCAACACAGCCAGAAACGTTCATCCTCCTTACCCAGTGCCGACACCTTCCTTGCTGTCGCTATCTTTCAAACCGGTTGAGTGACGGCTGGAAGTAGAATTTAGAACCTACCTGAAGAAGTCCCAGATGTTTTTTCCGGAATCGAGGCAGACGCAAGGCTCAAGACTTTTCCTCCGTAAGGGATGGCGTTTTCCTTAAACGGCAGTTGAATTCGCACCGTGTTCCACAGGAAGTTGGAAATCTGTTCGCTTGTCTTGCACCATTCACAGAAGAGTTGATACCGGTTCCTGTTTGTTCCTCGAAAGTCACACGCTACGCGGAGCCAGTCCTTGTACAACCGCGCTTGATGTCGCTACTCAGAATGCAAGATTCGGCACCCTTCTTCCATGGTCTACTGACGCTAATCACGGCATTGATAGTTACTCCGCGTGCAGCGTCGATGTCGTTGATCTTTATTGTTAAATTCTGAAGGCAGCTTTACTAAAAACGGCAAAAGGTGTATCACCGGAGCACACGACGCAATGGAGTTTGTAGCAAATGTGGCATCTCGTTATAATATTCTTCCATTGACTTATTAGCGTTTTATTTGAATTCTATCTTCGTTCTTCTGTGTTCTGCTTTATTCTTTGAGATTTGTCATCTTGCTCTTTCTTTCCTCTTTCTTCGCCTCCTTCCTATTTTACATTTCTGTGCCTCTGTCTCCTCCTTTCTGAAGAGTAGGCAGGCGTTGTGCCCCTTCCGGAGGCAGTTCCCAGTCTGCTCCTCGCTTGCCCTTTTCTGTCAAATCCATATATGCATTTAAATAATAATAATAATAATAATAATAATAATAATAATAATAATAATAATAATAATAATAATAATAATAATAATAATAATAATAATAATAATAATAATAATAATGTATGCATCTATGGTAGAAAAAAAAGGGCTGAAAACACGGACAGACGGAAGAAACACAGGACGGGCGCTGTCTGTCAATAGTTGGTTTATTGTGCTTACACAAATATATAGCTTGAAAAGGTAGGGGGATTGCGGGAGGGAAACAAAGGGGAGGGGGTGAAAATTCCAGCCTCGCATTGGCCTGACGGTAAAAAATAACAAAAACATAATGATTAGTCAAGTAGATATCTGTATTCTTTGTAGGTGAGGACGATTGAAGAGGAGATCATGCATAGAGGGCCCTTGCCCATCAACGCGAAGGTTTCAATAATTTGACGTGCTCGATTGTTTCGGTGTCGGCAAAGAATCTTAGTGTCCTGAGGCACCGGCTTGCACCCGCAATTGGCACACTGGATGGCGAGATGCTCCCAATCTTGTTTCTGACGCAATACATATGTTCTCGCAACCGGTAGTTGAGACACCGTCCTGCCTGCCCGATAGGGTTTATCCCACAGGTGGTGGTGAGGTAGTAGAAGACTTCCTGCGCTGCACAGGGCGCGAGGCGTGACTATTGCTGCAGGCACCATTGTAGGCCTGACTGGCGTTCACTTTTCTGCATAAGGAGCCGAGTTTGCTGCGTGCCGAGAAGACACCAACCCCAGCACGCGCGGCTGCTTTTTACAGCGAAGCCCTCGGTGGCTACCCTACGGAAAAATTGTGGCGACGAACAGAAAATACCTCACGGCAAAGCCAACTTTCTGGCGAATGTTCTGTAGCTCTCAATCTACTGTAGGTATCTTGGAAAAAATTATACGGAGATTGGCCGCTAAGACGACTCTATCATTATGCTGAGTTTCATTTACTTTTCATGATTAGTTCAGAGTGATGTTGTAAACGTTACAGAATTGCCGTCTGTGGTTAATACATGGACATCTACGGGGGGAGTATGGTTACAGAAAACGGCAGTAACTCTTGTTTTATCGAAACTATCCCCAAACAAATTATGTGACAATTAGCCGCGAAGACGACTCTAATATTACGCCGAGTTTCATCTACTTTTTTCTAATTACGTAGCTTGTCATGAAGTTGTAAATACTGTGCAATTCCCGTCTGCTGTCAATACATGGACTTCTACGGGAGCGAAACGGACAGCCCCATGCTTGTCTGCTAGAATAAAACTGTAGCCCTTCCAAGTTTCATTCAGCTCATTAACTAGAAAGTATGCTCGATCGCAGATTACAAACAAACGTGTTTTGTTTTCCGGCACTCCTTTGGACTGCGCCCCGGTCCACGCATATCGTCGCTCGCGCCGAGGCTCGGTTTAACGCGCAGCTGCGTTTAAATGGTCCTCCGTCGCAGCCTCGTCGACATCTGCATCTTTAGAGCGTCTTTAGACTGCTCTCCTTTGCGCTCGAGCACTTTGATCTACAGTGTTACAGTAACCCCTAAGTGCCCACGACGACGCGTCAAAGGCCATGTATAGCCAAGAACCTAATTGGCGCCGTCACGGAATCATTGGGGTGTATCACAGCGACCATAAAGCCATCATCACTGGCGTGACAGGATTAATGTAAAATAAAGTGAAAAGAAACAAGACAACAAATGGTTGTGTACTTCTTTGTATTTCGCATAAATGACATATACATAATTATATCTATAGTTACATACCAAAAAAACAAATACCAACATAATTTATGCCACCATAGCAGCTTCGCTGGTCAACGACCTTCACAAGGTGGAATGTCTTCTCATTTTCTTTTTTTTTGATCCTGTGGGAAGCGTCGTCCACATATGGGATGACGGCTAGTTTTGATTTGTCGAGTTCAGACCATGGCTTATCCCTGATAGATCTGATTTCTTGGGCAAGAACATTTGCCCATGGACTTAGTAGGTCTTCCAGATAGACCCGGAAGACCTACTTTGACTGGAATGATTGCAATCCAGTCCATTTTCCAAGGACTCACCTTCACTAAGGAACTGCCAGTAGAAGGCGTTATCCGTTTTCTCGACCTGAAGCTTCTCTCAGCAACAGCCACATCTGCTAGGAATACGGCCCTGTCCCCAAAGAAGATCGTACTGCCCTTCACGTCGTGCCACTCAAAAATGTTTAAGCGTGTCATTGCACTGGAGCTTTAGCAACCAAATCCAGAGCCTAAGCGCAAGCGGCTATCCAGAAGACCTACTTTGTTTATTGACAGAAGTTCCTGCCCAAGAAACCAGATCTCTCTGGCATAAGGCAAGGCCTGAACTCGAGAAATTATAGACCATAATGAAGAGCCTCTCTTATGACGGCAGTCCATCGCTTATGGCGAAAAGAGACAAATTTCCGTAGTGGGAACCATTTAAGAAATGACTTCTGAAGTAATGACGCAGAATTCTTGCCGCTACTCTTACAGAAGCTCTACGTTATTCACGAGATACGTGTGCTTTGACAAAGACCTTGTGCAGCTGTAGGTCATCGAGAGCTCTTCTTAATTGAGGTTCTTGATTAAATGAATGGAGCTTTATGATGACTTGACGCTTACAGCACTGAATAAATATTTATCGTGATCGTTATTCTATCCCCTAGCAGTTTCAGATGCTTATCGTAATTATTCATGCAAAATCAATTAAAAACTGACATTCTTATTTGTAGTTACCTCTTTCTTGGCACTTGGTTTCCATGATAGGTGACTTCAAGCTCCATGAGTGCTTGCATGCTTCCTCACTTTTATTTTCTGCTAATTCCGTGGAAATAGTTGGGCCTAAGGAAGCACCGAACCGTGGAGACGTAGCAGAGTAACTTATAGCATAATATCATGGGTTGGGCTACAGAAAACAATAAAAGGTTACCTCTTCGACTTTCGAATAAAAAGCGCGCGTGTATGCATAAGGCCAAGCAGAGATGTGTCTCCATTGCAAGCTAAAGTCGCCATTATTTTCTGCCTAGCTGGTGACGCCATTAGCATTTCTTCTTGTTCCTAAGGGAAGTGTACAGTGCTGCGGAAAAGAAGTAGTGAAAGTGAAAGTATTTGCCCGACCCAAACTTTCCTCGTTGCAAAGTAATTAGAAGTTGTATGTCGAGGATGCGAACTTTAATCCATGCACGCGCTTCTTCTCGAATTCCCATTATCCTTGCCAGACAAAACAAAACTAATTTTTCTTTCAATAAAGGAAGCAAACAAACAAGCAAACTAGCAACATGAGCTTCTAAAGCCACGCGTTGTACCGAAAGACGGCGAGTTAACAGAAGGAATGCTTAAGAGGAAAAAGTGCGCGAGAATGGAGCAGGCAAAAGGGTAATTGCATATTTTCCAACGACTGCATTTGTTGCATTTCTTCCACAAATACCTTGCTTCTGAAGCATTAGCACGGTTAATCGTGAAGACTAAAATGACGGTATGAAAATAATTCCTATTTAACAACTGGATACAGCTGATCGTAGTTTTAGCAAAAGACAGAAGCACAGAACACATAAACCCCATATGCAGAGCGTGTACTATGTGAGTTCAATATTCGAAGGGAAAATTACTGTCAAAGTACTAAAACGGGCAGGACTAAGCCGTCAGATGAACACAACAAAGGGAAGACGGATAGCAGCAGCATGTAATTTTTGTTGTCGATTCATTGTTTTTAAGAAAAATTATCTTTCTTGACTGCGCATAAGACAGTAAACATGCCCTGAATGATCATTGTCGTGCATTTGTTTTCTTGACATGGGGATAGAGAAAGAGAGAGAGAGAGATAAAAGAGTGGAGAAAGACGGAGAAGTTAACCGGAAGATAGATATCCAATTTGCTACCCTGCACTAGGGAAGAGCTAAGGGGAGACAGAAAGATCTTGAAAAAACGTGCTCACACATAAAAATAGTGAGAGAGGAAAAAAGTGAACACACACAAAGGAACGCATGAGTGTCACAGTCATTCTAGCAGGCCGCTGAACTGGAGAAACCCCAGTAGCGCCTTCACCGACTCCTGGTGTGAAGGTCGTATTAGCCCACACTCCAAGATCGTCTACTCAGAAAGCGGCCGGCCATCGAGGCGCGCCAACGCTGTCACGAGCGACTGTCTCTGAAAGCTGTAATCGAGGACAATAACAGAAGATGTGTTCGATCGTTTCCTCGCTGCCGCAACTATCACAGGCAGCGCTGTCAGTCATCCCGATGCGGCAAGCAAATGCATTCGTGAAAGTCACTCCTAGCCATAGTCGGCAAAGAACAGTTGTCTCGATTCGGGATCGTCGCGATGGAATGCGTAGTCGGAAGAATGGGTCCGTGTTGTGCAATCAAGTATGCCGGAAACATGGCGTGTTCCACATGGATCGTGTGGCATCACGCGCTCGTATGCGAAGCTTCGTTGCTGTGTCAGTTCTTTATAGGGAGTCGAGTTCCTTCACGGCATCTTCGTGAGCCCTCCTAGCAGCTTCATCGGCGTTTTCGTTGCCCTTGATGCCGCAGTGATTTGGGAGCCACTGAAAAGTGAGGCCATGTCCTTTCTCTGCTAGCTGGTCATATAACTGCCTTATTTCTAGTTCAAGTTGGTCTTGTGGTCCTCAACATAGACCGTATAGCAAAGAATGAAGGGGTATACCTTCGAGTCCGTCAATATGCTCCATCTTCGTGGCACATCTTCATGGATCAGCGCATAAGAATAGAGATTTTAAAAGAGGGAGTACATTCTTGTGCACTCTACTGGGGCAGAAATACGAAAGGAGCCAGGCAGTTTTCTACAAGAAGTCAACCTGTAAAGAAAATATTGCATTGCGCTTTCGACGTCTAGAAGTCAGGGATGCGAAGAATGAGTTCGGCTTATACAGGGTGTTTTTTTCTTTTGTGCACAAAAATTTTTAAAATAATTAAAATATAAGTCACGGTAAGCTTATGTTTATCATTCGAATGTACGGTGTTGGAACCTCAGTGCTGACACCCGTTATTGCAGTCGCACCGCTGGCACGAGTTGTTGCAAATGGGTCGCAAGCCCCAAGGGTAGCGTTGGCCTGGCGGCCTGGGGCACAACTGGAAGCATCCGAAGGTCCTGGCAAAGCATGAGTCGACTGCTAACAGAACAACTTGTTTATTCTAGCATCGCAAAAGAGCGGCCGGTCAGGTCGACCGAAGTGGAGAGACGGGAGAGCACGCTTCTCGACGGAAGAATTCGGAGCCTCTCTCTTGGCGTCCGGGGGCAGCTGCTTTTATACTCTCGGCGTCGCGGGCAAGAAGGAAGGTCACGGGATAAGACCACGTGACGGCGGGCCACGGATGAGCTGAGAGACATGTAGAGACGAGTGTAGTGACGCATCAGCCGGGCCGGCGCCGGTCAGACCTCCTCGCTTCACACTTGGGGAGCTCCTCTCCCCGGCTGCCGCGCTTTGACAAGCGTTTGGCGGGGATGCGATGCGGCCGCTCCGAACGGGCCAAAATGTCCGCCGCTTTGAACGAAGTTTCGGCGTCCGTTGCATCCGCGCCGGCTACACCGCGCGTCCTAGGCGAAACCTAACAACGGGTTGGATCCTCTTGATATAGAGCAATTTCCGCAATTACTTGCGTAATTGGCGAAGTTACGAAAACTAAATTTCTAATTATAAATAATAGGTGGCTACAGCAAATGAGCAAGGTAAATTCTTGCTGAGTAATTTGATATTGATTCATTATACCTATCTTTAAGGCACCTAAAACCGCACACAGCACACAAGAGAGGACAACGGGACAGAGCGTTCTGTCCCGTTGTCCTCTCTTGTGTGCTGTGTGTTCTTTCTGCACATTTGGAATCTCATAGCACATTTTCCGATGCGTTCTTGATCATGGTATCAGGGATGAAGTTGCAGACTTGTCTTGCTTTTTGTTTAAAGTTCTCTGATGTTGTGGTTGGTGCCCGGTATACTTGATCCTTGACGTAACTCCAGAGAAAGAAATCGAGGGGAACTAAATCTGGTGACCGTGCCGGCCAAGCAATGGGCCCATGCCGTCCAATTTACTGCTGCGGAAATACTTCATGTAGCCATTTGCAAGCATTACTGCGGCCGTGCGCGGAAGCACCATCGTGCTGATTCCAAATATCCTTCATTCTAGCCAATGGAACTTCACAAAGAAAATTCTCAAGCGCCCATCAAGGATGTCGTTGACATATCTTTTGCCTGTTAGCGTGTTATCAAAAAACAGGGCGCCAATGATAGTGCCACCGTAAATTCCACACCACACATTAACAGACCACTGATATTGGTGATGTGGCGTCAAAACCCAGTGAGGGTTTTCGTCGCTCCAATAGTGAGCGTTGTGGACGTTCACTTGTGCATTGCGTGAAAAGGTAGCTCCATCGGTTCACAGTATTTTGTTGACAAAGCCTGGGCTCTGTTCCGTCTCGATTGTAATCCAGTTGGCAAAGTCCTTTCGATTTGGAGAATCACGGGGCTCCGACATATGGTACAGCTGCACGTGGTACGGATGAAGTTGCCTCTTCTTAAGCACTCTCCACACTGAAGACTTTGACACTCCGGCTTCAGAGCCCACACTACGAGCACTTGCATGTGGGTCTGAAGAAAATTTTGACAGACTATCTGTCTCCACGTCCTCGCCCAGGATTTGAAGATTTATGTCGTTTCTTCACAAAAGTCCCAGTCTGTCTCAGCGTTTCATATGCACGCACAATCGTCATTGAGCCCGGACGCGTGCCTGGATGGCAGCTTTGAAATAGCTTAACTGCGCGCCTTCTATGTCCACTTGACGTACCTAGAGCCAAAACTATAGCCGCTCTTTCCTCATTAGAGTAAACCATATCTGCTGCTCAACGTTGGTTACAGCCAAATAGCGTTGCTCTGGAGAACACGCCGTAATAGGGGTGCCTCACGAGGACTGGATATATTGCAGTTCGCTGGCATTGGTTCAAACGAGGTACATAAGGCATGATCTACATCCGGTAAACCGGTAAAGCCTACGGGCGCACTCTCTCAGGGACTGACGCGCCGGTCATGGTGCACAAGTGTGAAGCCAGACGCGGCCACCCGATACTGCGACCACAGCGAAAGAAATACTGCCACCACAAAGCCATGTGCACCTGACGGCTGCGCGATCAAAAACCTTTTAGCAGACAGTAAGCGTGAGAAGGACAGCAGAAGGGGCCAGTGTTAAAAGAGCCATCGTCTGAAGAAGACCTGCCTAATCTTCCTTGAATTCAGCCAACGTTTTTTTTTACCATTACTTAGTTTTGTCGCCGTGGGATTTATCCGCTCTTATTCGGGCCCTAAGGTTTAAAGTCGTAGCATCACCGTTCAATTCGAATACTACTACAAGGTCATTTGTGTACAAAGGCAAAATTGTAGCAGCCGTCATCGCCTTCCATCGTTCCCACGCGCTTCGCCTTTTCCTTCTTTTTTTCCTTTCCTTCTTTTTTCGATGCTCGCGGCAGCAAACGGTCGGCGTTAATGCAAGCGTGACCTATTTTCTGTTGCCAGTTTTCCCCGAATGTCCCGTCTTGTTTAATTGCTGTCTCTATGGCCGCATGCTTAGATACCTACACCAGACATAACGCCCTGTCGCGGGCCAGTCTCACTGCAGCCTACTTTGTTCATTCATCGCACGCTTGAGAGCAGCACAATAACAGCGCGCAATCGCCCCATAGCGTGGCCTTTTTTCATATTTCGGGGGCTTTCTTTGGAACGCGGGAGATAGGATCACGTGAGATATATTGTGTTGGAAAGAATTCATTGAGAGACTTCTCAAGGTGCTTTACAACTTTGCGTATCACACTTGGGGTCTGATTCCAATACCTAAAAAGTTGATTGCTTAAACATAACTAATCCATTAGTTAAGGGGAGCATAAAATTATCCTGAGTAACTCTACACTCTTAAGCAAAATTACACCCTTTTGCCACACAACGGTTACCGTCATCTGTCTTGTCCGCATTTCCTATCTTTAACGCGGCGAGCCCGGTACTTCCCAGTAAGGAACGGCATGCGCGTTATCATCATGGCATAGTATTCCCGACAGGAATGTAGCGGGCGCGGCGTTTTCAAGGAAAGAAAAGAAAAGATGACAATTATTGTATTGTAGCAGAGATACACCCAAAAGGTGTATCTCTGCCACACAACACGTCGGATGACGGCGAGAATGCATACTGCTAGCCGAGCGCTGCCGATGAAATAAAGAACGCCCTGCTGCTTCCTCGTCGCCAGTCCCGATGCAGCCGACCTTGTTCGCCGAACGCACGCTTGAGAGCAGCACAATACCACTGCGCAAACCCTCCGTCACGTGGGTTTATTCATATTTCGAGAGCTTTCTTTACCGTCGAAAACCTGCATTCCCCGCAAAGCCTCATCAGCAGGAGCAACGGTATAGCAAGAATAGATCGTCGCTCGGCGGGAAATTTCTTGTTATAATCCTTTCCTTTGTCTCGTCGATGTGTTTTCCTCTCGATTATAGTTAGACGCGTAAGCGACGAAGTTCGTCTGCAGCGCAGCGTGCGGTTTAAAGGTATTTCGCTAAAGTTCGTAATGCGGTTTGCCGCTTTATTGTTTTCCGCTTCTTTACAGCGCTGCGCTAGCTAGGCAGCATGACTGCTCGAGCGCATTTTGTTGTATGTTAAAGCTACTGAAGTTTGCAAGAACTGAAATTGTTGGTTTTATGTGGCCCGGTAAATCCTCGCACCAGCGCTGTCGCGCACTGCATGTTTTTGCATCTATTTTATGCGTGGTTTCGCACATGTTTAACTGTTGTTAGTTGCCCGATACATAACTCTTGTTGATTCTTTTGAGCTGCAAGATTTTCACCCTGCCTCCTTTGTAAAGGGTATAAATCGCGCTGTGTCTTATCGGAATGATACCGAGCAAGTGCTTCTTTAACAGCTTTATTATTTTCGTCCGAGGGCATCTTAGACATTGTGTTTTTTGGGGAAATGTGTTTAGAAAATAGGTCGTTCAGGGCGAGAATTGCTAATAGTTGCTGCATGTGGTATTTTTGTTCCATTTTTGGCTGAAAAGTTCGCGTCACGTTGAGGAAGTCATCACACCTCGATGCTGCCTGAGCAGACTTAACACGCCGAGTGATTTGTTTGTTTCACAACGTAGCCCCTTCTTGCATGTAAATTTCGTACTCAACTGAATTCTTTCTTATTATGCTTATGCTGCAGAGGACTAAACCCGGCCTTGCCGCCAGCACTCATCTACTTTGACTTGCGCTGCTCTGCCTTTAAATATATCATGAGGCACCTTTCTCTAGTAATATAAAAAAAGCACTGGAAAGTTAGTGAGACTTTAGCTTTGTACGTTTCCAAGCAGCGCCCTTGAGGAATTTAAAATTCCAAAAACTGCAGCGGGAACGGCAGTTCATCGGCGTATGCAGCAGAATTGCATCGGCGGTACAGAACTAACCCGCGCTTTTATTAACCCGTGCGTTTGGTGACTTGACTAGTGTACGTGTTTCCATCAATAAATCCGCAATTACTCTTCTTGAGGCGAATTCAACTGCACTTATTCGGCGATGTCACATGTACTCATCAGCAGAAAAATCACAACTGCATATGCAGACATCGCACCGTGCGGATTTGTTTAATATAAGTCTGCACTAACGACGGGTGCTTATTATTAAGGTACAGAAGCAGGATTACGGCAAGGGTAGAAAAAACATGCTCGAGAGACTGCATTACTCAACAAAATTTATCGGCTAATTAGCATGGGCTCATGGGGTTCATGGGGTTCATGGCGTTTGTCTGCGTGACGCACCTGGCACGTATGTGGACCATACGTTGCGCCAAACACCGGTAACATCATGTTCATACCCGCTACCACAGAGGTCAGCGTCTTCCTTACAGCTGTCACCACAGACGAAGCAGTCTGGCACCCGAATAAAGGAGAAATCGCAGCCGCGAACTTCAGCCATGCTTACTGCAAGGGGTTGTCGTCTGTTACTGCTGCCGCGCGTACCGTTGGAAGCGCCCGCTAGGTGGCTATCAGTGGCGCCTCTCTAGGCGGTGCACAAGGCGTATATGCTATTGCGAATATATGCGCTTCCGACGCGCCTTTCATTTTTAAATTCTTGGCTCAATTTATGTGGGACACCCTGTATAAAGGTTACTGGCAAGAGCGCCCAATCTGCCCTGTTTGCGCCGAGTTAGCAGTTATTTTACAATCAGTGTGGACTTTTCGCCGGGTATTCCTGTGTGTGTGCACAAGATTATAACTTCCGCTCTAATTGTAGAACAGAAGTTGTCAAGCTCAATGTTTGCGTCCAGTCGTCCGTTCGCGTGCACACACAGCTGGGGGGCTTTAGTTCTGTTACGCCGTTCCACCACCACTCGGCGCTCCACGCATATGTTTTAGTAGCTTTTTTAGTTGATTATAGATATTTCGCGTTTGAATGCGTTAGGTTAAACAAGCAGTCAGGTTTTTCGCCGTGCTTAAGTGGCAGAGGGTGAAAGAGACATGTAAGGCTCTCCTACGTATAGTGCACACCACGACGAGACACAAAGGAAAGAATGGTCCACAGACACACCACTGACTGGTAACTAAAATATTTATTGGCACTCCACGTCAGATAACTAACCTGGGCAGTTAAATCTTTCAAGAAAAAAACTAAGAAAACAAAAGGAAATTCACATAATCATGATTGATCTACACTCATGTAGGTTAGCAGTGCCAATACTGGTTGATAAAAACTGGAGAGGGGGGAGACAAAAAAATGCAATGAAAGGTTACCGAAACCTGCCAGTACACTGCGATCACATCATTTTTTTTCTAGTGCTTCTGAGATACTGGTGAGCAGGAGGATTGGGTGCGCGAAGTCTGATTAATAAATCTGCCAAAGCATTAAGGATATTTGGGTGGCACAAATTTGCCGCTGTCGCAAGTGACGAGTAGTAGCTGCACAAGGAATGTCGCTTTTAAAGGGGCCTGAAATACTTTTCCAATAATGATATAATGACAACACTATTAGCGATTTTCTGTCTCCTTTCATTTCCACTAGCGCCCTGAAAGCTGTATACATAGGCAAGACAGCAAGGGGACGCAAGGAGCAATGCCCCGCTGGCCCCAGCCGAAGACCGAACGCCAGGAGGCTGGCAGCGGCGCCCGGTGGCGGCCATGGTATCTGCGCTGCGCTTTTCATCACGGAAGTCACGCGCAACCGCCGCAGCAACGGGCAACTGCCGTGTTTACGCGGTTAGAGCAAATATGAAACGACTCTTTCTGTCCTTTTTTTTAATATCGCAGATATATGTAAACATTTTTTAGTTTAACTCAAATGAGTAATAATTGTACTACTGAGAATGTTCTCACGATCACGAAATTAGACAATAGTTGTTGTGGGTCAAGCTGCGTGCAATGACGCTGCAGATCGAGATTGCGGAAGCGAGAGAAAGCAATTTTTCACTGCCTTTGAGACTTTATTGAGAATTACCTGTTGCAGGTAGTTAGTTAAATACATGTTTACAGGAGCTTCGTTAATAGATGGGCAACGTCTCCTTACTATGTTCGAAAACTGTTTCAGGGCCCCTTCAACAATGTTTCGACAAGGGAGTTACATTCGTGAAGATACTGACGAAAACCTTTCTCGAAACGTTGGCCTCAAGCGACATTCATTGTCCGAATACTGCTCATGATTTGAAGTTTTCACCTGCTTTTGAACTTCTCTCTGGTTTACACCTCGACGTGAAGGTCCCTTTCCACCTGCCCGCCCGAAGAAAGGTTGTTTGACTGTACTAGGAACCACATAAAAAAGAATGTTTTCCTAAGCGCTTTGTGGTTTGACTTTTATTTAGAAATACAACGCAAACTCAATCAATCAATGCGCAGCCATATACAGATTGCCCAAGATATGCCATAGAGGTGGATTCAGACAAAGAAAATTCAGATCGAATTGAGATAAAAGCACTCCAAAGACGAAGAACAAAGGAGAGACGTGGCATACACACATCAGCATGCAAGGGGATAACTGCATGAGCACAACTTCTATCTGACTTACGCAGACAGAACCAAGTTTCCTACCGCACTAGCGCTAGCTACTTGGTATATCTTGCAATCAACGTTGCTTTTTGTGTGCTTTGGCTCTGCGGCTGCGCTTGCTTGCCTGGTTTTCCTGGGAGTCGGGTTTTTTTTCAATAAAGCACATTTGTTAGTTCTCCTCTGTTCTTTGTCTTTCGACTGGTTTATATCTCAAGAATATTTACCAACTGACCCAGATCGCAACTCTTCTTCAGATGCAAGCCAAGCACTCAATCGACTGCGCCACATAGCAATCTTCTTCTGCACCCATTCAGCACCGTTATGGGTGTTCAGCTTTATTTTATTTTTTATAGTTTCTCGCACACGACCTCATTATGTAATGTTATAAGTATACATGGATAATAAATAGATGCAATGGAGGATGTACACACGAAAAACTCCCAAGGGGTGCAAAAATTTTTACTGCTATTTTTCGAAAGTTCTATTTAATGTCCATAGATCAGAATGCTAGACGAAAGAATTTACACCTTTGTTTCACTACGGAAAGTTTAGTTCGGCTCACCTTCTTTGGGTTGCTTCTGCATTATTGTGTTCATCCTCAAAGTACTCAATTTAGGTGTCGTCCGTTTTCAAAGCAGCTTTTCGTAGGAAAAGTTAAAAAAGAATGCTTTGGTGATTCCGATTTCTAGGACGTCACGCGCTCTTCGGCTGTGTTGCAAATAACACAGGCGCTGTCCTTGCTCTCAGTTTACCGAGTCACGCAATCAGTCAAAGGTCACCTAAACTGGGTCTAGAAGGACTCTACGCCTTTCGCGTTCCCTCTTCGTGTGCTGCGTCTAATTCTAAAAGCTCGTTAAAGGCCCGCAGTCGTCCGTCCCTCCGCAATGGATGGAAACGAACTGCGCCTACAACGCCTGTAGCCCACCCGTAATTTGGTGCGTCGATCAACCGTAAAGAGCAAACGAGCAGCAATCCCTTGATGGCCGTCCAAATGCCCGGGCAGTGGCTCAGGCAAGCATTTCGCTCTACCCGTTCTCTATAGAATATTTAACAGAGTGCATCGAAGCGATGAATAAGTCTAATTGGTTGGCGGCGCATCCCCACGGTTCTCTGCATCGAGCGTATTAGCGGACGCAACGCGCACGAAGGAAAAAAAGGAGGAACTAGTCGTGATCTTTGTTCAGCGCTTTTGCAGCTGGCGTGCATTCATCTACCCCTTCCACACAGTTGAAGTATAAAGCACAAAAGCTGCCACAAGGTGGCGGAAACAAATTACTCATTACCATCCGCATTATTATACACCTGTAATATATGGACACTTGGAAGCGTGCTTGAGTCAATGACGATGGAACTTAACGCCGATCAAACGTTATTTCAGAGTCGTTTCCAAGTGCGGTTGATTTCAATTCTGCTAGACTCAATTATGATTCATCAATCATGATGGGAATGATCGAGAGCGATTGAAGGCCACCGACGCACGTTAGAACTCAGTGGTCTAGCACTCGCAGAACAAGAAAACGAAAATTAACAAAAATAACGACAAAGCGAATAATCTCGAAGTTAAATAATATATCAATCTACACAATCATTCTCGAAAAGCTATAGCACGAACTGGTTTATTTAAACAAAGCTCTCCCCTCTTCTAGAATTGGATATATAATATACCTTGTTCATGATAAATATTCCCTTCTATTGGTTTCGACATCAATGGTACATTTGCGAACTATATCAGATTTTAGTTCCCGACACAGTGTTTATCAACCGGAATCAATCCCTCGATGACTATTGAGCTAGTCCATGTAGCAGCGTTTTGCTTCTATCGCTGTCGAAAATTTCGTTGCAGGCCAACTTCGATGAGGATCGAAACTATATACCCGCCTAATTTTCCTGTCTAAGGTGGCATTTTCTACCCCTCACAAAGTTTATATGCTCGCAAGAAGGAACATCCCCATCAAGAAGCAAGAAGACCCGTGTGACGTGAAGCATCGAGTAACCCATGCATGAATTATGCGCGGGGGGTCCGGTGTGCAACTCCCTTGAGCTGTGGCATTTCATATGTGGGCCAGATGGGCAAATGCCTAAATGATTGCCTACGTGAGCACGCGAACAGCGTTCTCAATGCAAAAGAAGGTTTTTTTAGCACTGCTATCCGGGCGCATGTGACAGCCCTTCCGCGTTCGAGCACATAGTGGTCATCTTTAGACAAAGAGACCGCTCGCATTGTTGTCGAATCAACTAGTATAGCACATGAAAGTGGCTCCTGCATACGCAAGCCATCAGTCGCCCTATATCACAAAAGGATCTGGCGTTTCTTGAGACAGCCAGCACGCTCTGCTGGCAATTGCGGCATCCTGTTCACGCTTTTCAGTTATCAGTTTCTTCTTGTTACTAGTTGTGTTGTGTTCCTTCAGATGATCTCAAAGTTTTCTGTCATTTTTGTCAGTAGATAAAGCGCCGTTTCAAGAAATAAATTTCAGTGGGTAGTAAGCGCTTGTCCTCGTCTTTTTCTGGTCATTCTGTCTCGTTTCACTCTGCACCACTTATAAGTATGGAAAATCAACTAGCCCAATCCGCCATCTTTCGAAGTTACTTTTACGTAGTCAGTGCATCTTACGCGGGGCTACTACGCATAGCTTCTTTTGTTCTTCTGTAGTTCATGTGGCAAGACAGTGAATTAAATTAGTGACGAGTACTGAAAGTGAAAGCACGCTGTCATAATTTTCAGTTGTAACTTCGTGTCATGGGGCCAGAAGCCGCAGGATTGACCAACACGTAAAATTTGGCGCATTAGGTGCCAAGAAAGAGTAAGAAAGCAAGTAGAGGAAAGACAGGGAAGTCAACCATACATGCGTCCGATTTGCTGCTCTGCATTGGGGATAAGGTAAAGGGGAATAGAAAACGAAAAATATAGAACAGAATGAACACTGAGTGCTTGTACGTGGGAGGAATCCACAGGGAAACTATAAGTGGTCTCTCAAACCGGTGCACTTCAAGTACTGCACTAGTGCATGAATTGCTTTTTGTGGCAGTGACAAATGTCGCCATGGTCTGAGTACCTTTGTCTTAGAGAACGGTCTCGTGTCCATTCGGTTTAAAGTGGTCCTCAGAGAGAGGCGCTGTACGCTGTAACGAGGACAAATACACAATAGGTGCTCGATGGTTTCCTCACACCTACAGGATTCACACATCGGGCTCTCGGCTATCCCCATACGATAGGAATAAGCGTTCGTGGAGGCCACTCCCAGCTACAAGCGGCGCGGTAAGGTTGTTTCACCATGGAAAAGGCTTCATGGTAGTTGTAGTAGTAGCAAGGGTCCAGCTTACGCAATCGGCAACTGAAGGCACGTGAACTCCAGGAACCTTGTGCGTGCAAGCAGACGAAGTTCTGTGGCAGCGTCCGTCCTTGCCAAAGGTATGGGACGCATCAGGGTGTCTTCGTTGGCAGACCGGGCAGCTGTCTCAGAAAATTCGTTGCCGACCATGCCACAGTGAGCAGGAATCCACTGAAAGATTATGTTGTGCCGTATTTTCGGAGCAAGATGGTGTATTTCCCTAATATCGGATATCATCTGCTCGTATGTTCTGCGATGTAAGGCAGACTTGGTACTGCAAATAGCTGCCTTATAGTAACAAAATATGACCTATTTCTGTGCCGGCCCTTCGGTGACGTAATTCACAGCGGTGTGGAGGGCTGCAAGTTCTGCCTCCGTTGACTTAGTCGTGTGCGTCACATTGAATTTAACGGTAATCTTAGCGGGAACGATGAACGCGGCAGTTGTGCTGGTAGGTGAGGTCGAACCAGTGGTACATATGTATGCACGCGGATATTATATGTCTGGTGCAGTAATAGCAGCGTCAGTTGCTTCAGAACCGGGGTCAGATGATTGGCCTTCTTTGTAATTCCGGAACTAGCAAGGTCCACTTGAAACTGTCGCAGGACCCAAAGAGGAGATGAAGGCGTCGTCACTGCTGTATAATATGAAGGTATGCACTCTTGATGAGCTCTAATCACTCGTGAAAAGGTCGGTTGAGGTATCTCGGCTGGTAGGCGAGCTAAGTGATGGTCGGGGATCTTTGACAGATGGCGAATGTACGCTCTGAGAGAGCAGACAGCTACGTGTGTCGGGATCATATGGTCCCTCACGATGGCAATTGTTGCTAGTGTTGAGGTGAATCGAGGCAACCCTAAACACGTGCGTAGGGCTTGACCTTGTATGCTCTCCAAATCGCGAATGTTTGTCTTGCATGCATTTGACAAAACTGGTAGAGTGTAGTGCAGGAGTCCCAAGAAGATCAATGGGCATCATTTTGTGCAAGCCTATCGGTCTTCACACCAGTTCCAAGGATATGGTGGGTCGACCAAACAAGCCATTTGAAGCCCTAGCATTGAAGTTAGGCAAGACACTCGCTTGTCTTGCGAATGCCTTCGCTGAAATATACTCTTCCGGCAGGTCAGCAGGCACAACCAACCCGCCTCCGCCGCTATCGTCGTCTCTAATGGATTCTCCTTTCACACTCAGAGAGCTGGAACTAGCTATGAGCAGCCTCCGACGCCACTGTGCGGTGGGATCTGACCTTATCAGTAATCAGATGCTGACTAACCTACCGGTTGAGAGACGGCGTGATCTGCTGGCATTATTTAACCAAGTCTGGGCCAGTGGGGCTATCCCACATTTATGGAAGGTAGTATGGGTGGTATTGGTTCTGAAGCCTGGAAGGAATCCTGCAGATCTGGACTCATACAGACCGGTACCACTGACCTCGTGTGCAGCGAAGCTAATGGAGAAGATGGCATGCACAAGACTCACTTGGTATGTCGAGCAGGGTCGAAAACTACCATCGTGCATGACTGGGTTTCGGCAGCGTCTAAGCGCTCAAGACAATGTGCTGGACCTGCTAAGCCACATAGAACATTACAGTGCGAGCGGCCTGTCGACACTTGCTGTTTTTATGGATGTTTCTAAGGCTTACGACTACGTGTCTCAAAGGGCCATCATCAGCCAGTTACAAGTTACAGGCGTCACGGGTCATCTCTTGCACTTCATACATACGTTCCTCAATGATCGTCGCATCAGAGTTCATCTTGGCGACACTTTGAGCGATGAAATACGTATGTTTCGCGGTGTGCCACAGGGGAATGTTTTATCTCCCATATTATTTAACATTGCCATGAGTAGCCTCCCAAGAGTACTAAACCATCGAACACCAGTGAAGATATCTATATATGCCGATGATATCTGCATATGGGTCTCCGGCTACCAGCATCGCCGCCTCGCACGGAGCAGTAAAAGCCATTCAGTGCCACTTGGAAACGATTGGATTATCACTATCAGCAGAGAAATCATCATTTGTACTATTTCCTGGAGTGAAAAGTAAATCTTCACGCTTGACGCTGAATTTGGACGGATACCAGATTCTACAAGTCACCAACGTCCGATTTCTGGGCGTTACCTTAAGCCACAGGCTACTCTGGCGCCGCGGTGTTGACCACGTTGTGGCGTCATCGTCACCCAGGCTACATGTGCTCAAGCGAGTCGCTGGCATACGCTGGGGAACCACCCGACGTCGATGCTACGGCTACATACAGCGTTGGTTACCAGTCGAATCCTGTATCAGCTACCTCTGATCTCACCCTCAGATAGCCAATACGAGCGCTTAGGAGCCATCCACAGAACAGGTATCCGACTTTGCCTTGGAGTCCCTCAGCCAGCGTCAAACAAGAAAGTGCTCTACGAAGCTGAATCACGCCCTCTACGACTTCAGGCTTCCCAGGCTCTGATGATCCAGCTACTACGATTAAGTGAATCTACGCCCGGTAGAGCAATCTTACGACGTATAGGTAACAGGCCGTGCTCACATCTTTATGCAGCATTGAACAAGCTTCGCGTATTAGGATTGCGCCGCTCGAGACAGAGGGAAAGGATAGAACCACCCTGGACATTCGAGGACATCACATGCAACTTAAGTGTGCCACGATTGCAATCAAAGAGCTGCATTCCATCTGTAGAAGCCAAGTCATTAGTCCTGGAAGACCTGAACACGACTTACCCGAATCACCTACAAGTATACACAGATGGCTCTGTCAAGGCACACGAAGACCGCTGCGCAGCTGCATTCTGTATTCCCTCTCTAAGATATACGTGGTCTGGCCGTCTGGACTGTATAGCCTCGTTGACAGTTGTGGAAGGCGTAGCAATAGCTTCTGCTCTGCGCAAATTAAAGACTTTGCCTCCGCAGAATGTGGTGGTACTTACGGACTCAAAGGCCGCATTACAACAAGTATACCGTGGTTTGCAATCCTTCAAGTTCCCACGCAAATCACTAGCCATCGTGAAAGAACTCAACAACAAAGGCTTCACAGTAAAGTTTCAGTGGATTCCCTCCCACGTTGGTATCTCAGGAAACGAAAAAGCTGATGCGCTTGCATACGCAGCGCTCTATCATCCTCCCAAAATCAAGGCTCCAAAGAGTAATCAAGTGCAAAAATCTGACCCTCGAAATCACTTTGCGTTGGTTTGGGCTCCACCGCATATGCCCTGCGTAACCAAGAGATTGCACGGAGAGGAAGCCTCACTTCTATACCGAATTAGGACAGGATCTGCTAATACACCGGCCTGGTTATTTAAAACGGGGCGAATCAATTCTCCGAACTGTACGGCATGCAACAAGACAGGAGACATTGAGCACTTTTTGTGGTCCTGCCAGCAATTCCAAGATGAAAGAGACACTCTCCTGAAGAATCTGCAAAATAAGGACCTTCCGCATGCACGCCTGCAACACTTTATATTTCCCGAGGGATCAGTTATAGCCCGCAAAGAAACTTCACGTCTCCTCATCGAATTCCTAAGAGAGACTGATTTGATGGACATATGGTGAAACCCTTTAGCGGTATTGTGCGATACGCTCGGGCAGAGCAATTGCCGGCCTTGTTCGCCAGGCTAAACCCGCCTGTTGCTACAATCCACCACTACCACCATCCCAAGAAGAATGCCCTGTAGAGCTGCCGCATAGAATGGAGTGGTATACCCTCGATTTTCCTGCTGAGAAACTTGAAGACCTGAGAATGGCTGATAACTTCTTCATATAGATGCAGTGAAGGCTCCACGAGAGGTTCCGGTCAAGGATGGCATCCAGCAACCGACCCGTCTTAACATAGGATTCAGGTTGACCGTTGATTGAAATGGGATACAATGACATTTCTTTGCGCGTAAAGCCAACCGATGCGCACTTTTCGGTAGGCGCACTGAGGCCTTGTTCTTGGAGATAAGACGCCGTCATATTTGCTGCCCGCTGCAGCCTAGCTCGCACCTGAGGGCGAGTCACCGCAGAGGCTCAGATGCAAATGTGAACTGTCCGCCCTAATTACTCAGCAAGTGATACCAGGACGAGGAGAAACAATATGGCGCTCAACACCCCACCCTGCAGCACACTACCGGAGACGTAATGTTGGACCGTCTTCAGTCTGTAAGAAGAAGCACATCGCAGTCAAATAGTCCCGGATCCACTGATACATCTGGCCACGAACTCCGACAGTCTCAAGTGAGTTTAGTATGACCTCATGGGCGACGTTGTCGTAAGCTAATTTGACATCGAGGAAAAGTGTCATTGACAGACGCTTGAGGCTTTTTTGTTCTTGGACCCCGGTAACGCGATCAGTAATGCTGTCGATGCATGAGTGAATTCGACGAAAGCCTGCCATGCTGTCCTGATAGATGTTGAATCTCTCGAAGTACCATTCCAAGCGAGTATGAATCATTATTTCCATCGCTTTGCCAACGCAGCTCGAAAGCGTAGTCTGATGATATGACGATAAATGAAGCGGAGACTTTCCAGGTTTCGGAATGAGGATCTGGCTCGATTTCCATTGTTTAGGAAAGATGCCGTTTTGCCGCGAGTCATTGTAGTACTTGAGTAGCTCGCCACGTGCGTTACGTTCAAGATGGTATAGGGCCGCGTACATGATGTCATCCGGTCCTATCGACGAAGAACGCCTGCAAGTCGCCAACGCAATGTCGAGTTCTTCGAGTGAAAATGACACGTTCATTTCTGGTACACATGTCTCAGTGCTGCGCCAGTAGTGATGACCACGGACACAGCAATCAGCGCATAGAACTCTTCAGCCACTTCAAGCTGCGAGCGATGTTGGTAGAGAGCCAGAGCAGCAAAGGGCTTCCTTTGGTGCGGACATGAAAGAGGATCCATAATTGTTCTCCGTATGTGCGAGAGTGATCTTGGGGAATCAATCGACTGACAGAACGATTGCTATCGCTTGTCTTCCAATTTATCCATACGACACTGGACTTTCTCTTGTATGAGTCGGGACGCCCTAAGATTTAGAACGGACATCTTTCGCCGGTACGTTCTTTCCGCCTGTCGGCGTGCCGCACACAGCCTCTCCAGTTCTATATCGAAGTCTGTTCGCCTTGCTGTTCCTGTAAGCGTGGCTTCCGGGCATGAAAACACACGGTAGCCACAGAAATGGTCTGAGTAAATGGAACATCATCTGTTTAAACAGAGCGTCACTATTGGTGGCGAGGAGTTACGGAGTCGCCATCTATCGGAAGCGCCTCGCTGGCGTAGTATGAGGGATCACGTGGCGCGCTCCTCATAGGTTTTGCTGTCAGCGCTCACTGAAAACACCACGCGCGAGCTCTCCCGGACATTTCTGTAAGTACTTTCGAAACGAGAGAAGTTTCTTACTGTCTAAATAATAATCTTGGGCAAACTGAAAGCACACAATCGTTTACAGACGCTATATCTCTACCGAATACGTACGCTGAACTCCACTGCGCTCGGTCGCCGCGATGGAGTCTAAAGAAAGGTAGGTAAACGCTGAGAGCAAACTATGTGAAATATGTTCTTATAGTGTTTGTATAACTAAATGGAGTGTAATAGAACGAAGCCTCAATGCAGCGATCGCGCAGATTCGCAGCGACCGACTGCGCGTCTGCATGCTTGCCCGCGCACTGTTTCGCTTTCTCCGCGCGCGCGTTTTCGCACCGTGCCATGAGCTTTAGGCCGCAGAATATGAGCATTTGACAGCATACAAGCAACCAGTGTTGCGCGGGCGCTATCACAGCTGTTCAAAAATAATTTCATTGTAGAGACTTCGACACCTACGGGGACTGTGATGTGCCGTCGCGACGATTCAATCTTTTTTTTTCTTCTAAATTCTTTGACTTTTCAATACTATTTCTCCAGTTGCGTCGCACTGTATGTTTATCGGTGTTCTCAGCGTGCAATTTCCCGCTGCTCCTTTTTTGTAATCCAGTGCATTAATTCATAACACAAACATGACCATATGCCATGCTTTTTTTTAAATGTGCTTCTTACCACTGCCTTTCCACTCCACTGAACTTACCAGTATCTATAGCATCGACAAGTTCATAGACCAAACCGTCACGACATTAGTCGGGCAGCGGACTCGGGCGAGCGTCTCAGTGGGCGTTTTCAGAACATCGCAGACCGGGCGCCGTAGCAGAAATCTTCCTCGCGTCTGTGCTTGCTGCATACCCGCGTTGTAGCCGATGACTGTTTGCCGGTTTTATGTTTCGCGAGCCAAGCTTCACGCAGCTTCTTGTCCTGCGGGTACGTGTGAATAAGGCTGACACCGCCCTCCGTTACGTGCGTCCGGCCCTGCGGCACCGAGCAGTAGCCTACCATGTTGTGCGCCTTCAAAGGCAGCCACTACCTATTGTAGTGCTTTCAAGCGTTGTAAAGGAGACACTCGAAGCCGGAAAATTTCGCCTCTAAATGAGGATCGCAGCGAATGAGGGAATTTAAACTCGTTTCCAGCTTGCTTCGGCGCGCCCGAAGCAGCCGACGCGGCTGCTTCGGGCGCGTCACGCCGACAGTGGCGCCAGCTTTTCCAGTGGTGGAGTTCGAGGCCATTAGCGGCTGGTGTGCTGCCTGCAGGGTCGATGCACTGTCAGCACAAAACACAGGGATTATTTTTCTTTAAATGTAAGCCCTTTCCTTGAGGTTCGTATCCAGCCGCAGTCACTTTTCTTGACATCCGGGTCGGTGTGCTATGTGTGCAGTCGTTTCTCCGACATGGAACTCATGATCAGCTCACGTGAGAAATCGTGAAACTTGTTCATCACTTAAGAGGAAAAAGGCCATGATATCTCTTTTCAATGGATACCAGGTCATTGCGGCATCACAGGAAATGATGACGCAGATAAAGCAGCTCGGATGTCAAACCAAGAAGACCGGTGCGTCCCCATTCCTCTCTCAAGGACCGACGCCGCGAGACAACTTCGCATTTTAGCAAGCACGATCTCTTTAGCAGAGTGGAATACCGTATATACAAGGCGCACAAGACTGCACAGACTAAACTCGTCACTGCAACTCAGACCTCCGGCCGGTCTGCACCGACGCGAAGCATCTCTTCTGTGTCGATTGTGGCTTGGAATTGCCTTCACGAATGCCTACTCGGCACTAATTGGAATGGCTAATAGTCCTGCATATTATGTTTGCCGATGTGAGGGGAACGTTGACCCCTTATAGTTCCATTGTCCTCAATTTCAAGAACAAAGACAATCTTTGTCCAACACATTGAGGAAATTAGATGATCGTCCTCAGAGTGAACAGACAGTACTAGAGCATATTCCTCTTTCTCTCTCCTGGGTCGGTATTCATTAAATTCTGTCAGGCTAGAATTTTTCGTAAGAGCAAATGCCTGCCAATTAGATACGTCCTCCTATCGAAACGTTGGCCAGCCTTTCTGAGGCACCTTATTCCTGTTTATAAGGTTTGTACCACCGTGCCAATTACGACGCTTGACATTGGCTAAGGTGGCCAGCCAATTGCAAAGACCACTTATACGAAAAAAAACTTGGCGAGTTCGAAGTCTATTTACTTGCTCTTTTGCGAAAACGGACGTTGCTCACAAGGGAACACATTCAGCGCCACATATAAGCCACGGGCCCGAGCCCCGTCAAGCTACAGGGTCCCCGGCCAGTGTTGCGCACCAGTTCTGTTTGTTTCTGGACCGCGTCCCTGGTTCTATTCGGTGTGCCGGTAGTATGGGCATGATGTTTTCGAAGGCACCGATGGCTTCCCACGAACGGCTCTACCGTGACACCTTAGACTCTGAGAAAAAAAAGGAACAAATAGAGTATCGAGGTTACTTCTTTTGAGAAGTAACTGACCTGCCACAATAATTCGTTCTCTAGGAAGTAACTTTGAAGCCATGAAGTGCTATTCCCCATTTGGTTACTCGTTCAAGGACTAACAGTTGCTCTTTTTTGATGCTCCTCAAATGAGCAACGGTGATTCCTTGCGATGCTCACCAATAAAATAATTTATGGCATTAGCCATTTACATAATCACAAAAAAATTATTGAGCTGAAAAAAAAAAACGTTTCCAAGAGCAGGATCCGAACTCGCGTCTTCACTAGTCAGGTACTTTAACTTCTACACCATGGCAGCTATTTCTTTCTCACTTTATTGCCGGCAAAACTCACTGCAGATAAATATGCTCAAGCGGAATTACCAGAGGAATTACAAGATACTTCGGATGCCAACACTACTTTCATTGACCTTGTTGAAATTGAAATGGTTTCATATGCAACACAGTTCCTATACGCGGCACCCCTTCCGTAACACAAATCTGTGTTTTATGCACTTCGAGAAAAATTATTGCAGCCTCGTGAAAGTACTCTCGCACGGGTTTTGTATCAACATCCTTGTAGAGAAAAGTCGACCCAGATCTCTATATACTGCGCATGCCCAGTAACATTAAAAACCCCAAGAGGTACACCATAATAATATTTTACTTATAGAAACCTTATTCCATGGGCATATAATGACAAGTCTTTCTTCAACATACTACGTTTAAATATGACCCACAGGAATACCGCGTCCCGACAGGTAAGGAAAACCTGCTCAATTGCCTCCGCCTTTTGACACAATAAACAGTACATGCTCCAAGGTAAAAAGAGGTGCTTCTGTTGCATCCATGTTTTTGGAAGTAGCATTCCACAATGTATTTTAAAGAATAATATATTCACTGCATATGGTGCAAACATTATTTTAACAAGTTTTAAGACATCTTGGCTTGGCCCTGCAGATCACAAAGGTAACAGTACTTACAACGTCCTTATATAATTTATTACGCGATACTTCACTTGGATACTTGTAGAAACACGTGCACTTAGGAACTAATATGAAGGAACAGCCTCTCTGTAATAGTCAGGTATGGTTCCTGGCAAACACGCTGAAGAAACAATCAATTCAGGTAGAGCCTCACATAAATGCATTTGACATACAGTCCACAGAAAGGGCCCTGCGTTATCCTGCACAAAAAGCGACTGACCGGCTGTTTCCCGAACAAGTGGGTGAAACCGAGCCCATCTTTGCGGATGAGCCGAAAGAGGTTTGTCGTGCTGGCCCGCTTCCACGTTGATTCCCAAACAAACACGGTAAAAAACATGATGCAGCTTTTGAACGTTTGTACGCGAACAGTGTAATACTTGTAGCCCATACACAAGCTTGCAAGAAACATATTGCAAGCCGTGGCTCGTGCGAGCATTGATAGGATCCATCCCTTCTACTTTTGCACTTAACCTCATGGTCTTGCTGTTTGGGCTTGCCAGTACGGGTGGGTGTAGCTGTAGTGCTGAATTGGAATTCCCAGGTACTCGGGTGTTGTTATCCTGTTGATATTTATAATATTGCTTGGAGTTACCACCTACTGCCCATGCCGAAAACCTCGGCATTTGTCCAAATTAACAGCACTGCAGCTTAGTAGACAGAAACTTCTCACTATTCTTAGTTTCGAATGCAATATTGTGATTGCTAAAAATGACAGCAATTTAGCTTTCATAGGCTAGAACTCGTATTTCATTTATGTTTAAAACCGGTTATGCATGCTCTTTTTATAATACTGAGGCAGAAGCATTCGATATATATTGCAAAGAAAATCGGAGATAAGTAACTCCCTGACAGACGGACCGCTTCGCTTGAATGCTATTTCCAACCGACATATTATTAATCATTATTGTCGTACACAAGCTGTACTCCATACATACCCCTTCAAGTATAAATAATCCCGCGTTGACTTGTTCTAAAACTGAGATCAAAACATCGAGAGGAATCGTATGAAAAGCTTGTTCTGTGCCTAACTGTAACTGTAATTTAACTTTGCATGTTTTTGGTAATATAATCGTAACTCGCCGTGGTTGCTTAGTGGCTATGGCGTTGGGCTGCTAAGCACGGGGTCACGAGATGGAATCCCGGCCTCGGCGGCCGCATTTCGATGGAGGCGCAATGCGCGAACACCCGTGTACCTAGATTTAGGAGCACGTTAAAGAACCTCAGGTGGTCCAATTTATTCCGGAGTCCCCCACTATGGCGTGCCTCTTATTGAGATCGTGTTTTTGGCACGCAAAGTACCACAAAACAATAAAATCGTACTTGAAAATTTTAAAAGGGGGGAAGCATGCCCTGATTAAAGGCCTCATTAAAAACTGTGTCTAATGTGAGCGATAGATCGTGCTTCATATCCTGTAGAAACAGGCACTTCTTTCATCTGATCCGCAAAACTTGCCAAAGTTCAATATAACCATCTTCCCTTTGTCTATGGAGATAGGCAGTTCTAAACTCCTTCAGTTCCATCATCCAACTACGGAATAGAAGATATAAATTAACTTTTGAAGCTGGCAATGTCAACTGCGCTGTAAGGAAATAGATTTTTATAACATTAAAAAAAGGCTGGTTCAATTTTAATCTTTCTCCTTGTGTATTCTATTTCGGCTATTTTGTTACGACACGGATACCTCTTCTCCATGCCTATGGCACCTTTCGTTGGTGCTTCAGTGAGCGCCAGACGTTCTGCTCTGGTCTTCAGAAGAACCCCGCGATAACGCTCTGTGTTCAAGTTCTCGTTTCACCATGCAAATGACACCTTTGTATGTGCCAGGTGCTATACATTGCGTTGTTATCAGTGCACGCAAATTTGCACGTAATGACCATTCTTCCCAATGTTCTCGTCTTTTATAATAGTCGTTCGTACTATTGCAGCAATCTTAAACTTTTGCTTAAAAAGTTCTCATTCCGTAATGAGTTTAGCTTCTCTCTCTGTACCTACATTTTTTATAGCATCTGTTATTTCCGATTTGAAAAACTTCATCTTTCAGAAGATTATTGCTCATCTTCCACATTTCCCATGTGAATTTTTTGCTAGCTTCTTACTTACAGCCCATGTCAAACACCGCCAAAAAGTGGTTGCTAAATGATGCAGGTATAGCATGACAATTGCAACCTAATGGAAGTCTTTCTGATGAAACGTACGGCCTGTCCAAGCGAGCCTGGCTAGTTCTTTGAGAGTGCGTGTCATGTACACATCAGACCGAGCGTAAACATTCACCTACATCCTCGAGACTATATATGCTCTGTAATGCTGTCTACCAGCACCATCGTTCTTTCATCTCCGAATAGAAAAGGGTTGGTTTTGGCTTTCTCAGCACACGTGCAATTAAAATCTCCCAGAAGGATTAAGGTATTTCAAGATATTAAGCAATATTGTAAATGAGACTTCGAAACTACAATATTGTCACGTGGTCGTGACGTTGAATAACACAGTAGCAGTACTGTGAACGACAAAACTAACTTTTATTGGGCGAACCTGTGCCCACAAAACAGGCTACACTTATGCTTATAGCACAACGATAGCGGCGAACACGCTCGGCGATCGTCGAAAATCTGATCAGCGGGTCAAGCGCGTTGGCTTTTATAGAGCAGTCGTCGAATGTTCCAGACTAGTCGTTCGGACCCACGTGCCTTCCACAAAGTTCTATACCATTCACGTTACGCGATGAAATCAGATAACACAAGGTTCGGCGACAACAGACAGCCGGGTAGAAGCATCGATAACTTTCCAGAAACGTCGGATACATGCAGGCGCGTCCCTCGCTGTGCGATTACAGTTGTTAAGCGGCGAAACGTGGTCGCCCGATAAAGATAAGTACATGTGTCAATACCCCCCTCTTAAAAAGCATCGACCCGATGCTGCAAACAAACGAAGGTAATAAACAAAAACACTCGTAGCAAATAAAAGAACAAAAATGGCGAAGTTCGTCAGCGTCCGCAAAAGGGTTTAAGGCGCACCAGGTGGACCACTTCAGATCGTGCGCGGCGCCGCTGTGACAGCGAAATGCCGTCAGGCACGACCTCATAGTCCAGTGCGCCAATACGTCGGATGACCTTGTAGGGTCCGAAATAGTGTCGGAGTAGTTTCTCACTGAGTCCTCGTCGGCGTATCGGTGTCCAAACCCAAACACGGTCACAGGGCTGGTACTCGACGAAGCGTCGTCGGAGGTTGTAGTGTCGGCTGTCGGTCCTCTGCTGGTTCTTGATTCGCAGGCGGGCGAGCTGTCGGGCTTCTTCGGCGCACTGGAGGTAGGTACGGACGTCAAGGTTCTCCTCGTCAGTGACGTGAGGCAGCATGGCGTCGAGCGTCGTCGTCGGGTTCCTGGCGTAGACCAGCTTGAACGGCGTGATCTGTGTTGTTTCTTGTACCGCCGTGTTATAAGCGAATGTTACGTACGGCAGGACGGCATCCCAGGTCTTGTGTTCGACGTCGACGTACATCGCTAGCATGTCGGCGAGGGTCTCATTCAGCCGCTCCGTAAGACCATTCGTCTGTGGGTGGTAAGCCGTTGTCCTCCTGTGCCTTGTCTGACTGTATTTCAGAATGGCTTGGGTGAGCTCCGCTTTAAAGGCCGTTCCTCGGTCGGTGATGAGGACTTCTGGGGCGCCATGTCGCAGCAGGATGTTTTCGACAAAGAATTTCGCCACTTCGGCTGCGCTACCTTTCGGCAGTGCTTTTGTTTCAGCGAAGCGGGTGAGGTAGTCCGTCGCCACGACGATCCACTTATTTCCGGTTATTGACGTCGGAAAGGGTCCCAGCAAGTCCATCCCGATCTGCTGGAATGGTGGGCAAGGAGGCTCGATTGGCTGTAGTAATCCGGCTGGCCTTGTCGGCGGTGTCTTGCGTCGCTGACAGTCTCGGCATGTTCTGACATAACGGGTGACGTCGGCGGTCAGGCGCGGCCAATAATACTTTTCTTGTATCCTCGATAGTGTCCGGGAAAATCCGAGGTGTCCAGTGGTCAGATCGTCATGTAGGGCGTGCAATACTTCTGGACGAAGTCCTGACGGGACAACAAGAAGGTAATTGGCGCGGACTGGTGAGAAGTTCTTCTTCACGAGTAGACTGTCTTGAAGCGTGAAGGAAGATAATCCGCGCTTAAATGCCCTGGGGACAACGTCGGTCATCATCATCATCATCATCAGCCTGGCTACGCCCACTGCAGGGCAAAGGCCTCTCCCATATTTCTCCAACAACCCCGGTAATGTACTAATTGTGGCCATGCCGTCCCTGCAAATTTCTTAATCTCATCCACCCACATAACTTTCTGCCGTCCCCTGCTACGCTTCCCTTCCCTTGGAATCCAGTCCGTAACCCTTAATGACCATCGGTTATCTTCCCTCCTCATTACATGTCCTGCCCATGCCCATTTCTTTTTCTTGATTTCAACTAAGATGTCATTAACTCGCGTTTGTTCCCTCACCCAATCTGCTCTTTTCTTATCCCTTAACGTTACACCTATCATTCTTCTTTCCATAGCTCGTTGCGTCGTCCTCAATTTGAGTAGAACCCTTTTCGTAAGCCTCCAGGTTTCTGCCCCGTAGGTGAGTACTGGTAAGACACAGCTATTATACACTTTTCTTTTGAGGGATAATGGCAACCTGCTGTTCATGATCTGAGAATGCCTGCCAAACGCACCCCAGCCCATTCTTATTCTTCTGATTATTTCTGTCTCATGATCCGGATCCGCAGTCACTACCTGCCCTAAGTATATGTATTCCCTTACGACTTCCAGTGCCTCGCTGCCTATTGTAAACTGCTGTTCTCTTCCGAGACTGTTAAACATTACTTTAGTTTTCTGCAGATTAATTTTTAGACCCACTCTTCTGCTTTGCCTCTCCAGGTAAGTGAGCATGCATTGCAGTTGGTCCCCTGAGTTACTAAGCAAGGCAATATCATCAGCGAATCGCAAGTTACCGCCATTGCGTTGCTGAATGAACGTGTTCCACGTCAGCTCTCTGAATTTTCACTAATTGCGCCGATTATTCAACTCGGATCTTCATGAAAGTGCATCGATCGGTTGTATGAACCTACGTGGACCACCGGGATACCCAATTCTGAGGTAGGCGTCCATTTATTCGGCAATTAGAACCGATTTTGTGACCCACGAAGAGCGCCCACCGGCCTCGGCTTCGGCCGAGGGAAGCGGTAGGCCTACTCTCAGGCCGCATCGAGCCGCAGCCCATTACCGACCAATCGCTAATTTGACAAGCGGACAGTGACCCAATATGTCGACCGCTACGAGAATTGAGGTCGATGGCGAAGAAATTTCGCCGGATCAGCTCACGAGAGCCGAGGGGTGGAAAACCGCCGGCGAGAAGTTGAAGCAAAGGAGCCACGCAAGCCAAGATGGCGCCGAAGCCACAGTTGACGTCAGCAACAGACGTGGCGATGACATCGATGGCACCACCGACAAGAGCCTTCGTCACAGGATGAAGCGAGTAAACAAGGGCAAGCTGCTCAAGGGCGCGAGAATGCCGGACCTCCCGCGCGAAGACGTGAAGATTGTAATGCGGCCACGCGGCGGGCTTCAAGTGAGCGATGTGGCCCGGGTCGAAATCAGCCGAGCCATTACTGGGGCGGCCCAAGTCGATGCAATTGCAGCAAGAGAAGATATTATTTGTCCAAACCATCAACAGAACATAATCGTCGTGAGTACCTCGAAGAGGGAGCACGCCGACAAGTACGCCATGGTGAAACGCATCGACATTCGAGGAACGGCCCACGAGGTGAGCACTTACGAATCGGCGCCTCACGGAACAGTTAAAGGAGTGATACGAGGCATCCCGCTAGAGGACACCGCCCAAGAAATTCAAGACCTAGTGGTGCACAAGCACAACCCGACGGCGTTGCAGGCGAAACGAATTGGCAAGACCAGATCCGTGGTGATCGCCTTCGAGGGACCCAAGGTTCCCAATTACGTGCGTTACGGGAACCTGCTCGTTGAATGTTCACTGCACCGCAAGCAGATCGACGTCTGCTACCAGTGCGGCCGCGTCGGACACCGAATGGACGTGTGCCCCAATCCCCAAAATCGCATCTGCCGGGGGTGCGGCATCGCCAACCCGGACAAAGAGCACGCGTGTGTGCCCAAGTGCGGCCTGTGCGGCGGCAAGCATCTCACCGCCGACCGGGCCTGTAAGGCAAAATTCAAGACGCCGTACGTGGTGCGGCGCCGGCGCTGGGAATGGCGCCGGGCCATCGACGACAGTAGCCAAGAAGATAGAGGTCCTGCAGGCCGTGCCCAACGCAGCACCTCTTCGCGGAGCCGTTCGAGAACGCCGGCCCGCAAGGGCAGCCACCAAAGCCGCCAACGATCGCGATCCCGTTCCCGGGATGGCCCGAACAGGGCCGACCAGGCGCCATCGGCTGGCTCCAAGGACGGCCGCCGCTGGGAGACGATGGGGAAAGGAGGCAGTCGTAGCTCGAGCGGAAGACGCCGGGGATCCCGTTCGAGGTCCCGGACCAGATCAAGAACCCGGGTCGAGTCCAACCAACGAGGGATACTCGCCGAGAAAAAGGTGGGCTGGACCAACAGGTCTTCCGTCGCTCTAGGGGACGACAGAGAGTTCCCACCCCTCAAACCTACCCCACCTGCCCCCTCTAGCCAAAACGCCGCAACACGCCAAGAGTGCGGCGAATGTACAGAACTTAAAAGACTAATCGAAAGGCAAAACGCCCAGATTCAGGAACAGAATGTGCAGATCAGAGCACTCATGAGTAAAATAGACGCGCTAGCTAGCGGCAGCTCAGCGACTAAAATAACCAAAACGAGCCCGGCACCCGAGGACGCCAACGAGAAACGCAAGGTGCCACGGAGGGACCCCCTCTCGCCGTGCCAAGAGCGGAGAGGAGAGCCGCAGCCCATGCACCAAGCATTGAATGTTCAAGAAGCGATGGACGCTGAAACCACAGCTGACTGCAAGACGGCAGCAGCGGCACCGCAGACGTCAAATCAACAACAGCAACCACCGCAAGAGGGCAAACTGGCAGCGATACTCGCAGCCATCAATCAAATTAACGAGAATCTCGACAATATGAATGCCAGGTTAGAGGTCTTCGAGGGTCAAATAAAGATCCTGTCAGTCAAGCACGAACGACTGGCGGCGAAGACAGCGACGATAACCGTGAAGAACAAGTTCGCAGCGCTAAGGAAAGAACGCGCCAATAAAGTCAAGGAATCAATCGCGTACAGGCGCGGTCGCATCAAAACGTCAAAGGAAGATGGCGCAGACGCCGAACAGTAAAAAGCAAATCCGCGGGGGGGAAACAACGATCATTTACCAATGGAATTGCAGGGGCATCCGCACCAAGGAAGCCGAGTTACAACTTCACTTAGATGGGCTCGACCAGAAACCGGATATTATCGCGTTACAAGAGACACACGGCAGACCCAGACTCCCGGGTTACATCACGTACACGGATCCGACGGAAGGCGGGACGGCGTTACTGGTGCGCACCAACATAGCAGCCACCCAGCACCTCACCGCGCAAAAGGGCTGCGAACACACGCTGGTCGAGGTTCACACAAGGACTATTGGCAGTGCCGGAAACCTGTTTGTGATGAGCGCATACTGCAGGCCGTCACAAAGGCAGTACGACTTTGAAACAACAGTGAGCCAGGCGAAGAGGTTGGCGGGGAACAGGCCGCTCCTGGTCCTAGGCGACTTCAACGCCCCTCACACTACATGGGGTTACAAATACCAATCTAAACGAGGCAAGGCTCTAGCAAAGGCAATGGAGGACCAAGAAATGGCGCTCCTCAATGAACCGGGCGTCGCCACCCGAAAGGGAAACAGCGTCAACAGGGACACCACCCCGGACCTGTCATGGATGGCGGGCTCCCTAGAAGTGGCCTGGCGGAACGAAGACGTAGACCTGGGCTCCGACCACAGTATCATAAGTGTAACGATCAAGGGACCAATGCACCGGGCAGCCCTCGGCAAAGCCCGAATCACCGACTGGGACCGAATGCGCAAGCACACGGACGAAGAAAACGAGACCTCCGGAGAAAACGCGGAGGAGGGCAGACATCAAACGTACGCAGAATGGGCGCGAGAACAAAAGATCGCGCTCGACAGATTTACTCAAGAAGTTGTGACAACGATGCAGACGCCCTTCGTCGACGCCAAACTAGCACACATGTGGGAGGCGCGGCACTCGCTCACGCGAAGATGGAAGCGTCAAAGACGAAACAAGAAGCTCGTCAAACGCATCGCGCTCCTCAACAAACAGATCGCTGAATACGCAACCAAGCTGTGCCGAGAGAACTGGATGAGTACGTGCGACGGGCTGCAGGGAAAGCTGTCGGCGCGCAAGACCTGGTGCCTGCTCAGACACCTGATCGACCCGTTGAGCAGCAAGACCGCAACCAACCGCAACCTCACCAAAGTTCTGAACGCTTACGATGGCAACGGCCAAAGGCTCATTGAAGACCTCAAGGCGATCTACCTCAAGACGGAGAGAGGGCGATTTCCGATACCGGAGGAGTACGGGGGACCGGAAAATCCGGCATTGGATGAACCGTTCACCATCACGGAGTTGTTAACAGCCATAGACGAGAGTAATAAGGCGAGCGCACCAGGAATGGACGCCATTACATACAAGCTGCTCAATAACATGAGTGATGCGGCGGCACGTGGGCTCCTGGGTCACATCAACAGAACCTGGGAAAGCTCGAAGTTGCCCGCAGAATGGAAAGAGGCCGAGGTACGGTTCATACCTAAACCCGGCAAACCTCTGACCATCGAGAACATGCGCCCCATCTCGCTCACGTCCTGTGTGGGCAAGGTCATGGAACGCATGGTTCTCAGGAGACTTCAAGCACACCTGGACGAGACAAATCAGATGCCGGCGACCATGTATGGATTCCGCCAGCACCTGAGCACCCAAGACGTCTTGATCCAATTACACGAATTGGTGATTAAAAAAGCAACGAGGCACGCGCCCCGAGGTATACTGGCTTTGGACCTCAAAGGGGCCTTTGACGACGTGTCCCACGCCAGCGTGCTCGAGAACCTGCGCAAGACGGGGTGTGGCCGCAAGACCTACGGTTATATCAAAGATTTCCTAACCAATAGAGCAGCAACTATCCGGATAGGAAATGAACGGTCAGAGCCTGTGGAGCTCGGAGACAGGGGTACCCCACAGGGGTCTGTCCTGTCGCCTCTGCTTTTCAACCTAGCACTCCTGCCCTTGCCCGAATTACTCAATCAGATCGAGGGCGTGGACCACGCGTTCTATGCCGACGATATAACGGTGTGGACGAACCGCGCGGGTTCCGATGCCTGGGCGGAGGAAGCCCTGCAGAGAGCGGCAACGACCGTCCACGAGTATGCCAGGACCTGTGGCCTGAGCTGCGCTCCACAGAAATCGGAGCTGCTCATGGTACAGCCCGGAAGACCAAAGAAAGAGCCGCCGCCAAACATAATCATCACCATCGACGGCACAGAAATCAAACCAACGCAGCAGATCCGGATACTGGGCCTGCTGTTGCGCAGCGACGGCAAGGCTCACGCAGCCGTCAACAAAATCAAGACCACATCCGAGCAAGTCCTCAGCATGATCCGGAGAGTCACCAACCGGAACAGAGGAATCAAAGAAGAAGACGCACTGCGCCTGGTGCAGGCATTCGTCGTGTCACGCGTAACGTACTCCGCCCCGTACCTCCAGCTTGCGAAGGTGAACCGCGAAACGCTGAACACGACGATAAGGAAAGCAGTAAAACTCGCCATGGGCATCCCAGTCTACTCGTCAACGCAGAAGCTGCTGGAAATGGGTGCCCACAACACGGTGGAAGAGCTGGTGGAAGCACACCTATCCCACCAGAGGGTAAGGCTGAGCCGGACAGAGCACGGTCGGGCCGTCCTATGCAAGATAGGATGGCAAATTGAACAGCTACCGACAACGGAGCCGCTCCCCACAACGTGGAGAGACATTATTAAGACCAAGCCCCTCCCCCGGAACATGCAGCCGGGGAGGAACAACGAGAGACGCTCTGCGCGGGCCAAGGCACTGGCTCGACAGCTGGAAGAGGACCCCGAGGTTCTCTACGCGGACGCCTCACTTCCCAAGCACGGAACCAAAGCAACGGCGGTCGTCACCACCATCGATAAACTTGTCACAGGCGCGTCGATACGGACGACGAATACAGCCGAAGCAGAAGAAGTGGCCGTGGCCCTCGCACTCGCACAACCGGGAGTGAGGACCGTTGTCACAGACTCCCAGACCGCCTACGCAAGCTACCGCAAGGGGAACATCTCTTCCGTGGCACTAGCGATCCTCAACAAATGCAAATCACCGGGGCGGGCCGTTGAGCTCGTGTGGGTCCCGGCTCACTCGCAAGTGGAAGGCAGCGCACTCGCCGACCACTATGCCCGAGAACTATCGATCCGGGCCGAGGACGAGCCAGGGCTACCGCACCCCGTGACAAGCTACAAAGACATCACGCAAATGTACAGAAGCGGCAGATGTAGGCTTCCCCGTCCGCATCCGCAACTCAACCGAATTCAGCAAACGATCGTGCGACGCATGCAAGCGGGGTCGCTAGCGAATCCAGTGCTCTTGCATAAGATGTTCCCAACAGAGCATGACACTTCATGCCCTTTTTGCAGACGGTCAAAAGGCACTCTAGCACACATCCTTGCAGAGTGCACTAAGCTCAAGAACCCCCCACCATCCCTACCCCCACCCTCCCCAGCCCCAACCCTCCCGAGCGATGGGAGACCTTGTTGTCCAGCCCCGACCTACCGACCCAGCTCGCGCTGGCGGCTAGGGGCCAGGAACTGCTGGACACATATGGGACCTGAGAATAAGGTTCCACCCCATCTGGTGCCAGCGCGCACCACCCGTCACTGAGGGCTCAGCACAAAAGTTGATTCTCTCTCTCTCTCTCGCAAGTTACTAAGGTATTCTCCATTAACTTTTATCCCCATTTCTTCCCAATCCAGGTCTCTGAATACCTCCTGTAAACACGCTGTGAATAGCATTGGAGAGATCGTATCTCCCTGCCTGACGCCTTTCTTTATTGGGATTTTGTTGCTTTCTTTATGGAGGACTACGGTGGCTGTGGAGCCGCTATAGATATTTTTTAGTATTTTTACATATGGCTCATCTATACCCTGATTCCCTAATGCCTCCATGACTGCTGAGGTTTCGACTGAATCAAACGCTTTCTCGTAATCAATGAAAGCTATATATAAGGGTTGGTTATATTCCACACAATTCTCTATCACCTGATTGATAGTGTGAATATGATCTATTGTTGAGTAGCCTTTACGGAATCCTGCCTGGTCCTTTGCTTGACAGAAGTCTAAGGTGTTCCTGATTCTATTTGCGATTACCTTAGTAAATAGTTTGTAGGCAACGGACAGTAAGCTGATCGGTCTATAATTTTTCAAGTCTTTAGCGTCCCCTTTCTTATGGATTAGGATTATGTTAGCGTTTTTCCAAGATTCCGGTACGCTCGACGTTATGAGGCATTGCGTATACAGGGTGGCCAGTTTCTCTAGAACAATCTGCCCACCATCCTTCAGTAAATCTGCTGTTATCTGATCCTCCCCAGCTGCCTTCCCCCTTTGCATATCTCGCAAGGCTTTCATTACTTCTTCCGCCGTTACCTGTGGGATTTCGAATTCCTCTAGACTATTTTCTCTTTCATTATTGTCGTGGGTGGCACTGGTACTGTATAAATCTCTATAGAACTACTCAGCCACTTGTACTATCTCATCCATATTAGTAATGATATTGCCGGCTTTGCAGCGGCAGCGGTGGCGTAGAGGCAGAACACCCGCCTCGCGTGCAAGAGGTCCGTGGTTCGAATCCCGGTGCCGGCAATTTTCCACCGGATTTAAAAAAAAACATCCGCGTCTTGATAAAATTGCATAAACAGGCCTGGAGTGTGGCCTGATCCCGGTGACCAGAACCGGTAACGCACTCCCTCACCAGAGCAGGATTGGCCACCCTGGTGCAGTACTTGGCCACAACCTCCTATATGAAGAACACAATCAAACCCCGGCCCTCAGTCCCCAGCAGCTGCGAAGCAACTGACCACGGCGGCGCTCAGACCTGTGACGCTGCAGAGGGTGCTAAGAATCACTGGCTCCGGACAGGCCGCCATTGGAATATGAACCTGGCAACGTTTAACGCTAGAACGTTATCTAGTGAGGCGAGTCTAGCAGTGCTATTGGAGGAATTAGAGGGCAGTAAATGGGATATAATAGGGCTCCGTGAAGTTAGGAGGCCAAAAGAAGCATATACAGTGCTAAAAAGCGGGCACGTCCTGTGCTACCGGGGCTTAGCAGAGAGAAGGGAACTAGGCGTCGGATTCCTGATTAAGAAGAATATAGCTGGTAACATACAGGAATTCTATAGCATTAACGAGAGGGTGGCCGGTCTTGTTGTGAAACTTAATAAGAGGTACAAAATGAAGATTGTACAGCTCTAGGCCCCTACTTCCAGTCATGATGACCAGGAAGTCGACAGCTTCTATGAAGACGTGGAATCGGCGATGGGTAGAGTGAAAACTAAATACACTATACTAATGGGTGACTTTAATGCCAAGGTAGGAAAAAAGCAGGCTGGAGACAAGGCAGTGGGGGAATATGGCATAGGCACTAGGAATATCAGGGGTGAGTTATTAGTAGAGTTTGCGGAACAGAATAATATGAGGATAATGAATACCTTCTTCCGCAAGCGGGTTAGCCGAAAGTGGACGTGGAGGGGCCCGAACGGCGAGACTAGAAACGAAATAGACTTCATACTCTGCGCTAACCCTGGCATCATACAAGATGTGGACGTGCTCGGCAAGGTGCGCTGCAGTGACCACAGGATGGTAAGAACACGAATTAGCCTAGACCTGAGAAGGGAACGGAAGAAACTGGTACATAAGAAGCCGATCAATGAGTTAGCGGTAAGAGGGAAAATAGAGGAATTCCAGATCAAGCTACAGAACAGGTATTCGGCTTTAACTCAGGATGAGGACTTTCGTGTTGAAGCAATGAACGACAATCTGGTGGGCATCATTAAGGAGTGTGCAATGGAAGTCGGTGGTAACTCCGTTAGGCAGGATACCAGTAAACTATCGCAGGAGACGAAAGATCTCATCAAGAAACGCCAATGTATGAAAGCCTCTAACCCTCAGGGTTAGAGGCTTAGAGGCAGGGTTAGAGGGAGGGTGTTGACGAGCCATAGGTAAAAATACTGAAAAATATCTATAGCGGCTCCACAGCCACCGTAGTCCTCCATAAAGAAAGCAACAAAATCCCAATAAAGAAAGGCGTCAGGCAGGGAGATACGATCTCTCCAATGCTATTCACAGCGTGTTTACAGGAGGTATTCAGAGACCTGGATTGGGAAGAAATGGGGATAAAAGTTAATGGAGAATACCTTAGTAACTTGCGATTCGCTGATGATATTGCATTGCTTAGTAACTCAGGGGACCAACTGCAATGCATGCTCACTGACCTGGAGAGGCAAAGCAGAAGAGTGGGTCTAAAAATTAATCTGCAGAAAACTAAAGTAATGTTTAATAGTCTCGGAAGAGAACAGCAGTTTACAATAGGCAGCGAGGCACTGGAAGACGTAAGGGAATACATCTACTTAGGGCAGGTAGTGACTGCGGATCCGGATCATGAGACAGAAATAATCAGAAGAATAAGAATGGGCTGGGGTGCGTTTGGCAGGCATTCTCAGATCATGAACAGCAGGTTGTCATTATCCCTCAAAAGGAAAGTGTATAATAGCTGTGTCCTACCAGTACTCACCTACGGGGCAGAAACCTGGAGGCTTAGGAAAAGGGTTCTACTCAAATTGAGGACGACGCAACGAGCTATGGAAAGAAGAATGATAGGTGTAACGTTAAGGGATAAGAAAAGAGCAGATTGGGTGAGAGAACAAACGCGAGTTAATGACATCTTAGTTGAAATGAAGAAAAAGAAATTGGCATGGGCAGGACATGTAATGAGGAGGGAAGATAACCGATGGTCATTAAGGGTTACGGACTGGATTCCAAGGGAAGGGAAGCGCAGCAGGGGACGGCAGAAAGTTATGTGGGCGGATGACATTAAGAAATTTGCAGGGACGGCATGGCCACAATTAGTACATGACCGGGGTTGTTGGAGAAATATGGGAGAGGCCTTTGCCCTGCAGTGGGCGTAACCAGGCTGATGATGATGATGATGCCGGCTTTGTCTCTTAACGCATACATCTGATTCTTGCCAATTCCTAGTTTCTTCTTCACTGTTTTTAGGCTTCCTCCGTTCCTGAGAGCATGTTCAATTCTATCCATATTATACTTCCTTATGTCAGCTGTCTTACGCTTGTTGATTAACTTCGAAAGTTCTGCCAGTTCTATTTTAGCTGTAGGGTTAGAGGCTTTCATACATTGGCGTTTCTTGATGAGATCTTTCGTCTCCTGCGATAGTTTACTGGTATCCTGCCCAACGGAGTTACCACCGACTTCCATTGCACACTCCTTAATGATGTCCACAAGGTTGTCGTTCATTGCTTCAACACTAAGGTCCTCTTCCTGAGTTAAAGCCGAATACCTGTTCTGAAGCTTGATCTGGAATTCCTCTATTTTCCCTCTTATCGCTAACTCACGTCGGTGAACGGTGAACGAACGTCGGTGTGCCCTTCCAAATAATCGACGAGGCCTTTAAGTTCCGGGTCCGCTCGTTGTTGGTCGGCGAAGTCTTCCGCGCTTATTATTCCAAGGAAGGCGTCGTCATCCTCGTCATCTTGCGGCGGCGGGTCAATGGGGGCGCGGGATAGGCAATCGGCGTCTGAGTGTTTTCGTCCGGACTTGTATGTTACAGTGATGTCGTATTCTTGTAGTCTGAGGCTCCACCGTGCCAGCCGTCCTGAGGGATCCTTTAAATTCGCTAGCCAACACAAGGCGTGATGGTCGCTGACGACTTTGAATGGCCTGCCATATAGGTAAGGGCGAAATTTCGCTGTAGCCCAAACGATGGCGAGGCATTCCTTTTCGGTTGTAGAATAATTGACTTCCGCTTTTGACAACGACTGGCTAGCGTAAGCTATCACGTGTTCATGTCCATCTTTTCTCTGGACCAGGACGGCGCCGAGGCCTAGGCTGCTGGCGTCAGTGTGGATTTCGGTATCGGCGTGCTCGTCGAAGTGCGCAAGTACGGGTGGCGTTTGAGTTCTTGAAATGCCTCGGTCTGCGGCGCCACTTGAACTCGACGTCACATTTAGTTAGCTGCGTTAGCGGCTCAGCGATGCGTGAAAAGTTCTTGACAAATCGCCTGTAGTAGGCACACATGCCAAGAAATCTACGCACTGCCTTCTTGTCGATGGGCTGTGGGAACTTTGCTATGGCAGCTGTCTTCTGCGGGTCGGGGCGGACTCCAGATTTGCTGATAACGTGGCCTAAAAATAGAAGCTCCTCGTAAGCGAAGCGGCACTTTTCCGGCTTCAGAGTAAGTCCTGATGACTTGATGGCCTCTAGTACTGTTGCCAGCCGCCTAAGGTGAACGTCGAAATTTCCGGCGAAGACGACGACGTCATCCAAGTATACGAGACAGGTCTGCAACTTCAATCCTGCTAAAACCGTGTCCATCACGCGCTGGAATGTTGTAGGCGCCGAGCACAGTCCGAATGGCATAACCTTGAACTCGTAGAGGCCGTCTGGGGTGATGAATGCGGTCTTTTCGCGATCTCTTTCGTCGACTTCTATTTGCCAATAGCCAGACTTGAGGTCCATGGACGAGAAGTATTTAGCGTTGCAGAGCCGATCCAATGCGTCGTCTATCCGTGGGAGGGGGTATACGTCCTTCTTCGTGATCTTGTTCAGACGACGATAATCGACGCAGAAACGTAGGGTTCCGTCCTTTTTCTTTACCAGAACAACAGGGGATGCCCACGGGCTTTTCGATGGCTGGATGATGTCGTCGCGCAGCATTTCGTCGACTTGTTCTCTTATAGCTTCACGTTCTCGCGCCGAAACTCGGTAAGGGCTCTGACGGAGTGGTCGAGCGCATTCCTCGGTGATTATGCGATGCTTGGCGACTGGTGTTTGTCGAATCCTCGATGACGTCGAAAAGCAGCCTTTGTATCGTTGGAGCAGACTTCTGAGCTACTGTTGCTTAATCATAGGGAGATTTGGATTAATGTCGTAGTCTGGTTCGGGAACCATGGTCGTCGGTGTAGATGCGGCGGAATCCGAGAGGACAAACGCGTTACTTGTTTCCAGAATTTCCTCGATGTACGCGATCGTCGTGCCCTTGTTGATGTGCTTGAACTCCTGGCTGAAGTTTGTCAGCAACAGTTCAGTTTTCCCTCCATGCAGTCGAGCGATCCCTCTTGCGACGCAAATTTCACGGTCTAGCAGTAGACGTTGGTCGGCTTCGATGACGCCTTCTACGTCAGCGGGTGTTTTGGTTCTGACCGATATAACAATGCTGCAGCGAGGCGGGATGCTCATTTGATCTTCGAGCACACTTAAGGCGTGGTGACTACGAGGGCTGTCCGGCGGCATTGCTTTATCTTCCGACAGCGTTACTGACTTCGACTTCAGGTTGATGATTGCGCCGTGTTGGTCCAGGAAGTCCATACCGAGAATGACGTCTCGTGAACACTGTTGGAGGATAACGAAGGTGGCAGGGTAAGTCCGGTCATGAATGGTTATTCTTGCCGTGCAGATCCCAGTCGGCGTGATGAGGTGTCCTCCAGCGGTGCGAATCTGAGGGCCTTCCCATGCGGTCTTAACTTTCTTCAAATGGGCGGCGATGTGTCCACTCATTACGGAGTAATCGGCCCCTGTGTCGACTAAGGCAGTGTCTGCGTGGCCGTCGAGAAGCACGTCGAGGTCGGTTGTTCTTTGTCTGGCATTGCAGTTAGGTCTTGGCGTTGGATCACGGCTGCGTCGTGTTGAACTGAAGTTGGAACGTCGCGTCGTCAAGTCGTCTTTCGTCGGTGTAGTTTTGGCTTCCAGACTTCGTCGGGACGGCGGCGTGTCGTTATGTCGTCGAGATGGTCTCTTCGTCATCTTCGTCGGCGGCGGAGGATCTTCGTCAGTTCGACGAACAGCAACAGCACCTCCATCGGTTGCTGCTTTTAGTTTTCCGGATATGGGCTTGCAGAGCGGCCCCCGGCTGGGCCGGTGTATGGTCGGCGCTGCGGTGACAGGTAGCGGCCTGGTGACGGCGAACGGGACGGTCGTCGAGAGTTCCACTGAGTGGCGGCTAGGTAATCGGCAATGTCACGTGGGCGGTCCCCAAGCTGTGGACGAGGCGCGTTGACGGCGAACCCTCTGAGGCCCATGTCGCGGTACGGGCATCGGCGGTACACATGGCCGGCTTCTCTGCAGTGATAGCAGAGCGGGCGGTGGTCGGGGGCTCGCCAAATGTCCGTCTTCCTCGCATAGGTGCGCTGGGCGACGGGTGGGCGCGGTGGAGGCGGCGGCGGTGGACGGCGGAATTGCGGTGTTGCAGGACCTTGGCGTGCTCGCGCAGGGGGGCCTTGACGGCGGGCGACGGCGGCGGCGTAGGTCATTGCTTCCGGCTGCGGTGGTTCTGGTTGCACCTCAGGAACTCCAAGGGATCGGTGCACCTCTTCTTTCACGATGTCGGCGATAGAGGCCACTTGAGGCTGCGACGAAGGCAAGACCTTGCGCAGTTCTTCGCGCACAATGGCCCTGATGGTCTCGCGCAGATCGTCCGTGGCCAATGATTGAATTCCTGCGTAGTGGGTAGAGCTTGTGCGGCGGTTGAATTGCCGGTTCCGCATTTCGAGTGTCTTCTGCCGGTGGCCTCACGAAGGAACTCTGCTACGGTCGTCGGTGGGCTTCGTACCATTGCGCCGAAAAGTTCTTCCTTCACACCACGCATGAGTAGACGTACTTTCTTTTCCTCGGCCATATCCGGGTCGGCGTGGCGGAACAGACGGCTCATTTCTTCCGTAAAGATGGCAACGTTCTCATTTGGTAGCTGCACTCGGGCGTCCAGCATAGCTTCCGCCCTTGCTTGCGCACGACACTTGTAAAGGTGCGCAGGAAGCCGCTACGGAACAGGTCCCACGTTGTCAAGGTCGACTCCCTGTTCTCAAACCAAGTTCTGGCGGCGTCTTCTAAGGCGAAGTAGACATGCCGCAGCTTGTCGTCGGAGTCCCAGTTGTTGAATGTCGCGATCCGTTCGTAGGTTTCCAGCCATGATTCCGGGTCTTCGAATGTTGAACCGCGGAACGATGGAGGCTCCCTGGGCTGCTGCAGCACGATGGGGGACGCTGGGGCTGCCATTGGGGTTTCCTTGGCCACAATCTTCTTGGTCTTCTCAGGTAGAAGTCCGTGCTCCGGGGGCAGCTGTTGAAGACGGCGGCTTGCTCGATGTTCCGGGACGGCGCTGGTGTTGTCTTTGCGGTCCGGGCTTGGATTACGGCTTGTCGGGGGCGTCCGGTACATGGACGTAAAGCACCTCCACCAGATGTCACGTGGTCGTGACGTTGAATAACACAGTAGCAGTACTGTGAACGACAAAACTAACTTTTATTGTCCGAACCTGTGCCCACAAAACAGGCTACACTTATAGCACAACGATAGCGGCGAACACGCTCGGCGATCGTCGAAAATCTGATCAGCGGGTCAAGCGCGTCGGCTTTTATAGAGCAGTCGTCGAATGTTCCAGACTAGTCGTTCGGACCCGCGTGCCTTCCACAAAGTTCTACACCATTCACGTTACGCGATGAAATCAGATTACACAAGGTTCGGCGACAACAGACAGCCGGGTAGAAGCATCGATAACTTTCCAGAAACGTCGGATACATGCAGGCGCGTCCCTCGCTGTGCGATTACAGTTGTTAAGCGGCGAAACGTGGTCGCCCGATAAAGATAAGTACATGTGTCAATATTGCTCAATACCGTCAATGAAATTGCCAAGTTCTGTTCAATTTGGTGCGTAAACACTACACAAGAATGTCACGGCATATACAGAACATGGTGCCACACAAAGCTTAAAGAAAAGAAACGTTAGCGGTGGGATGCGACAGCGCAACTTTCATAACGAAACTTACAACTGCCTGTTTGTACGTCAATTTCTATACCGAGAACAACTAAAGATGAAAATTTAGGATTAAATTATGGGATTTTAAATTCCAAAACCATTTTCTGGTTATGAGGCATGTCGTAGTGGGGGATTCTGGAAAGTTCGACTACCTGGGGTTCTTTAACGTGCACCTAAACGTAAGTACACAGCAGTTTTCGCATTTCACCCAAATCGAAATGCGGCCGCCGTGGCCGGAATTCGATCCAGCTATTTCGTGCTTAGCAGCCGAACACCATAGCCACTAAGCAACCACTGCGGGCAGCTAAAGACGAACCTGTATCCTCATGACTAAAAAAAAAAGATCTGGGCCAGTATTCAAATAATTGATTTTGCATAAGCGATTTTCCTGATTACCTGGCACTTGGGAACCCGCACACTCATGATAGCGATCGGCGTGATAACCAGACGATAGGATCGCTGCCACAATGGCCACTCGCGGAGGGTGCTTACGTAAGTTAGAGAGCGAGAGAAAAAGAGCATGCCTTAATTAAAATATTGGGCACAGCTTACAGTACCACACCCTCTTATTGCTAACATCTATAGAGCCCGAGTGGGTGGAATGCGAAAATGGGCCGGCAAATGAATGCCGATGCTCCAGATGTGCTCCTGCACCTTCCCGCCGAACACCAAGTGGACAACGCTCCATCGAGATGTTGTGCGATGTCGCTGCTGCGTTTGAGTGACCCGGAAATTTGAGCCTAAGTTCCCGCAGCACATGAAACATGTGTCAGGCAAGATACTTGACAAATCATCAGCTACACACATCCAGCGTTCTGGTTATCGCAAAATACAGTGCTCCGATCCGCCTGCTGTCGCAATCCACCTTTTCTTGGCACTGAAGCGTCGCTTTGCCCACGTGTTCACATAATTGAGTCTGCAGGCAATTGCTACATTGACAAACGATGAGTACAGTCTCGTGGCCCTTGCAGAACGACAAGTGTATTAAATGTCGTGCTACCCAAGCTTTTTGAAACAACGGTGCACGCGCGTAACACGACTTAAAATAACCTAGAATATATTCTTTCGGCCACCCTTTAAGCCAACTGGATGAGAAAGGTTTCCTGGAAGCAAAAGAAAAATACTTTGCGACCATGGACTCGATGGCCATCCGCACATAAAGGCACCAGAGCACTGCTGCGCTTTCTAAAGATGTCTGGGTTCTGCGATCATCCTGATTGTGGATCATCCTGACTGCTTCCCCTTCCGCCAGTGTAGGGTAGCAAACCAGATGCAACCTGGATAACCCCCTCCCTTTTCTTTGCTTTATTTCTTCTCTCTCTCTCTCTCTCTCTCTCCGAACAAGGATGTAACTAGCCCTGCATAATAGCATCAGCAGCAATATGACTCGTCGCTTGATCGAGGCGCTAATTGAGGACCAAACAATGAAACGTTCCTTTCCTTCGAGCGCTTCCTAACCTTACGTGAGGCCTCCTTACAGCGAAAGACCGATGGAGAAATCAAGCGTACTCTCAACGCTCATTTCGCCCGTCCTCACGTAAGGAACGGTTGCCGCATGCCTGGGTTCGAGACATCTCTTAAAAGCCTTACGCGAACACCATTATTCAATAAAAAGATGTATCATCGCATAATTTTCAAATTGTAGTGCTAACATAGAGACGCATGTACGCTTTCTTCTAGTATTGTTTGCTTAACGTAAAAAAGTACCACATTATAGCGCAGAACTTTATGTGCTCCAGCAACGCTGGCACCGCCGGCGTCGTGTAAAGCCTAGCAGCACCCAGGAACGCTACTCAGGCCGAACGTGCGACTGAAACGAACATGCCTGGCAAGACGCACCGTGCTCGCGCGTCTCCGCAGCCGACGACAGCGCACATGCGCAAGCAAACGTAAGGTGGCTAAGCAGTGAGGGGAAGCGCTCGTTCAGCGCCAGGAGCGGCGAAAGGACGCATGAAGGTAGCTTCGGAGCTACGTTACGGCAAGGAACCACCAAGGAAGCCTTCGCTGAGGGCCCCTCAGCAAGAAAGCTTTCAGAGTGACATAAGGTGGCCTGACCGAAATGCAGGCTTCCTTACTGAGGTAAGGAAGATTTAATTGTTTGTTCCTTAGTCGCCAGACTTCGCATTTCCTACCTTTGAGATTTTCAATTTCCCGCACAAAATAGTAGGCATGCTTAATTACATCAAAGTCTACGCGGATAGGTATGAACTTAAACTAAAGCTGCCGGGCAAAAATTATGTTTCCAGGGCACAGATAAACATGGTATAGTTTAGTTTACCTTGGTTTAGACATGGCTGCCTTTTTTTAAAGGTTTTTACATGGCCACCCACCTTGCCCGTCGTACTTCTTTTTCTTATTTTTTCACCTCGCTAAGCAAGCGTTAACTTTCAGCGTCGCTATGTACGGCAACATTTCTAAAGAAAACAGTCTACAACAGTTTTACCACTCCGCGCAATTCATGCTCGCGTCGTTAATAGGGCACCAATTTCCGCGGGCAGCGTTGTTTCTATTTTCTACCACAAAGAAAAGTGCTTCCACAATCGTGGCACCGTGAAATGACAACGCGCTAAATGCTGGCTACCGCCACCGCCCTATAATCCTCGCTATTGCTACACGTTATCCTTTCCCGCGCGAGCCTCCAGCAAAAGGGAGAGCCAGCTTAAAACTGGAAACGGGAACGCACCGCGCTCCTTCTTCACACGCCATAAGCTCACGCTGACCCGCTTCCTCCGCACTGAACGGAACCCTGCAGGGATGCGATAAAAAGGACGCCGGGTGGTCGCAGACCGCTTTCGCACCACTTTGTGATTCGCTGCGCCTTTTGTGGGTCATCAATATCGTGACGCAGCGACAACTGGCCCGCTTAACCGGGCGAGTCGGGCGCGCAAATGTGGCGGTGCGACGGTAATAGCAATGGGAAAGAAAAGGGTTGTGCTGGGTTGGGGTTCCGCGTTTTCCGGTAGCTCCTAGTTGTGCGGAAGCTGGAATTATGCTGTTGTACCGTGAAACCGTGTCAGTTCAGCGGCACGCTGCTCCTGCACGTACTGATGTCTCTGTATGAACGAGACTGGCGCTCGGAGACTCTCCAGGGATGAGCGTCAACCTGAGAAATCCGGATTCTCCCTTTTTTTTTCAGGTTCTAATTACAATGCGCGCGTCCTGCACCGTTCCCGGAAGAAAGCGTCAATGATTGAGCGAAACGATGAGCAAAACGGCGCGGAAGCTACCCCTGAATTCTCGAGTTTCTCTCGGTGGCTTTATTGCTTTTATTTTATATGCCTGCTCTCGCTTTATCGCTTCAGGGCGAGACGGAAAACGTTTTGTGATATTGCACCAGCATCATTGTTACCTTCTGGTGCTGCCCTATCTGTGCGCACAGTTTTTCACGAGCACAGCAACCCCCCTTTTACGTTAGTTTGCACAAGCTTCCGTGCTTCTCCCTTTTATGCTCCATCCTACAGCGGCCTCAAATTCAGGCAGATCCCCTCTTGCCTGTCCCATTACGCGGGGTCCCTCGACACTGACGCTCCTCGAGAAAAGCTGCGAAGCCTTCGCTCTAACTTTTGAGCCTTTCTTTGTCCCATGGAATTTATATATTTTTTCTTGTTTTTTTAGTGCGCCTCCGACTTGCGGCTAGCATGAGGATGGTAAACAACGCAATTACTTCTATTCCTGCGCATTCTGTAGCATTATTTAGCTTTTTCTTTCTAACTCTTGTTAATTCGGAGCATAAACCACCACCCATGCTCTTTCGACAAAACTTTCTGAGCGTTCTTACGAAGAAAAACTTGAAATGGCAAGCAGGACGCAGAGGGGCTCAAAAGGGGAAAGCCTGGCGCATATCATATCGCGGCTATTTTCAAGGGCCATCTGGCTTGTGCGTATACTTCACGGCCGCTGTTTTGCCGCTACGTACTCGTCGTCCCAGTAGTTATGGTAGCATCTCGCCTGATTCAGCGTTGACCTTTTACATTGGAGATCTTATCCGCAGATGCTGTTATTCTTTTCTTTTTTTTTGCGATTCCCAAGTTCTCAGCGACAATTTTTCAAATGTGAATGTATAAAGACAGCTGAATTGGTTTTTTATGGTGTTCATGCAGGCGGAGCAAGTTTGTCCGGACTCCAATTATGCGCAAACCTCAGGGTAAAGGTGGAACGCACGAACTCGTCGTCCCAGTAGTTATGGTAGCATCTCGCCTGATTCAGCGTTGACCTTTTACATTGGAGATCTTATCCGCAGATGCTGTTATTCTTTTCTTTTTTTTGCGATTCCCAAGTTCTCAGCGACAATTTTTCAAATGTGAATGTATAAAGACAGCTGAATTGGTTTTTTATGGTGTTCATGCAGGCGGAGCAAGTTTGTCCGGACTCCAATTATGCGCAAACCTCAGGGTAAAGGTGGAACGCACGAAAGAAACGCTGCCCCTGGGAATAATCACATGAAGTGAAACTGAAATGGATGATAAAATCTGCAGAAATTACATTTAAGAAAAGCAGCGAAGAGTATTGTGGTGGCATTTGCTGTGTGTTTCCTCGTATAGCTGAGGAGAGAGGCATGCTTCTGCTACTCGATTTTTAAAGGAACGCTTTCTTTTCATGTCTTGCTATCCTGGCGGATGTATTAGGTGATATATAGACGAATATTTTTTGTGCGCAGAATAAAAGAAAGTACCGGTGAACTGGCTCATAAAAACCATATTCGCCAGATAAAGTGTTCCTTCCCTGTGTTCTGCGTAAAAAGATTACTTCTTACATAAAATCTGGATATATAATGGTGGTTCACAGGCATATATATATATAAAGCCCACTGATCTGTTACAGAATGGTGAATTATATTTAACTGATTCTTTCATTTACTTTATCTTCATGGATTTAGCCACTCAGTATGTCTCTGTTGCTGGCCAATCTTCCAGAATGGGTATACCTCACTATTATTAATACATATAGCCCGAACTTATATAGCTTTAAAGAAGGTGCACTTCATGGTATAAAGTGTGTTTCAGTCAACGCTTTCAAACATCCTTTAAAATTACCTGCGACAAGATAGCACAGTTGTAGTCCGTGAGCGGGTCTACTGGAAGAGGCGCACATTAGTTGAAGGCAAACTCAAGCGCATAATCGACTAATTAACAGAAACTCACTAATACAGTTTTAACTAATTACCTTATGGCACATATTGCAATTTACAAATTCCAGCCGGGGAGTTCCCAAGGCGGATCCGTTTGGAACGAATTCTCAGGAGGACACGAGTTTCAAGATATTAATTCCCGAACTTTGCGAAGAAATGCATTGACGTTTCAGTTATTTTTGTACTTTTATACATAAATGACGTTTTGTTAAGAAAGTAAGTGGAACTAGAGTGCATTTTTACCTCAAGTATGACCGCGCTCATCGCGTAAATGGTGTTGTCCACGCAACTCTTTTTCAGGGGATCCGCCTCGCGAACTACCCGGCTAGAACTTGTAGATTGCAATTTGTGCCACAAGCTAACTAGCTTAGAATTTAGTTAGTTAATTTTTGTTAATTTATTGATTAGGCATTTCAATTTTTTTGCGCAAGCAATGTCCGCCTCCTTGGGTAGATCAGCTCATGGAATAGAATTGTACTAGCTGTCACAGGCAATTTTCTTTTAATTGAAATTGTTCGTTGAAACGCCTTCTATAAAAGCCTGACTTCGCCCATTGACTCCCCAATATCATGTTCAGGGTTTACTCGCTCCGTGAATTCTTATGTTTAGTTTCCCTTTTTTCCACTTTTTTCTGTGGTCATTTCCTCTTCCTCCACTTCCTCCTCCCTGTGCAAAGTATAGCTGTTAGCGGTTGGGTGCCGCCGGAAAAAATATCTGTCTTCTAATAAAGAGCTCCTCTCTCTCTATCTTTCTGTACAACCTAAACATACAATGTCGACTCACATATTGCCACATCCTATATGGTCGCCGCGGGTATGTGCCAGGCGATGAGAACGACGCTGAAGTGGCGCGCGAGTGGAAAAACAGAGACGACAACGACGTCGCGTTGACTGCTCTCATAAAAGTGCTTTTACACGTCCTCTACGCCGGCTTCCCCGTCTCCTAATAGGTTGCGACACTGGTGGAGGTGCTGGGTAGGATTGTCTCATGCTCGGCACCCCTTCGCGGAGCCATACTTCGAAAGCGGAATCACCTTCGTTCATCGAAACTCCTGTTCACCGGTACAGTCGCCGCCTGCTAGGCCTGACGCCCGAGTTCAACCCTTTGCAGGACCCTGCTGGAACGCGTCAACCTACTTCCGCCATGGCTACTGCAACTCCATCGCAGGTGACGCTGCAGAATCCTAAGATACCAGAAAGTTTCCACGGCGACGCTTTTGAGGATGTCCAAGATTGGCTTGACCAATTTGAGCGTGTCGCCACTTATAATGACTGGGGCTCCCAGCAAAAGCTGTCTAATGTCTATTTTGCGCTTCAGGACAGTGCGCGGACGTGGTTTGTGAACCGGGAGAGAAATTTGACCACGTGGGATGCCTTCCGCACCCAGCTGCTAGATACGTTCACTAGTAGCGACAGAAGAGACAACGCACAGCGCCTACTTGAATCCCGTATTCAAAAACCAAACGAGAGCGTTGCCATGTTTGCAGAAGATATGGCCCGCCTTTTCCGCAGAGCAGACCCTGAGATGGCCGAAGAAAAGAAGTTGCGCTATCTCTTGCGCGGAGTGAAGGAGGAACTGTTTGTCGGGCTCGTGAGGAACCCACCCACGACAGTGGCCGAATTTACCAAGGAGGCTACCGCTATCGAACGGGCACTACAGCAACGGTACCACCAATATGATCGCAAGAGCTCGCCGGTGAATGCTTCCATTTTACCTGAGAGCTGCAGCACGTCTCTACGTGAAGTCATCAGAGAGATTGTGCGAGAGGAGATCCGGCAGCTCGGGATCTCTCCCATGGCACCAGCGGTGGCTTCTGTCGCTGATATCGTTCGGGAGGAAGTTCGAGAGGCCTTTTCGTCGCCCGACTGGCAGGCGGTGCCCCGACGATTGACCTACGCGGAAGCTGTCTGCCGTCCACCTCCTGCCACTTCGATGTTGCTGACACCGTCGCCCACTACGACGCAGCCATCACCGCCATCCCCGACGCCCTATTTTCGACAGTCACAGCCGCCGCCAACTATGCCGTATCGCCGCCAGTCGATCGCTGCGCCTCGTTTCTACAGTGAATCCTCTGCCGGCTACCCGCTTCGAAAGACTGATTTGTGGCGCACCCCTGACCGCCGGCCGCTATGCTTTCATTGCGGCGAAGCAGGACATGTTTACCGCGCGTGCCACTACCGCGCGGCTGGGTATCCAAAATTTTCCAGCTGCAGTTACCCTGTGTCTGATGCTGCACGTAGCCGCGACGGAAATTCTACAAACTTTCGGCCAGAAGGTTCAACGACGCCTCGATCGCGTTCCCCCTCTCCTGCTCGTTACACCCCACCGACCCGTCGCGATTTTTCTGACGCCTCTAGGGGCAGGTCCCCTAGCCCGCGCAGGGGAAACTAGACGCAGCGACCTCCGGGGGTGAGGTTGCAAACCGGCTAGCTACCCAAGAGCCCCCATCTCCGACGATCGACGACTCTACAACTCCGACGACTTCAACCACACCTCCTGTAACCGACGCCGTCAGCGCCGATCTTGTCGTATGCATTGACGACCACCAAGTGGCCGCTCTCGTCGATACTGGTTCGCATTTTTCGATAATCAGTCAAAAGCTGGCCGACAGGCTGCGAAAAGTGAAGACGCCGTGGACTGGGCCCAACATCAGAACTGCCGGTGGCCAGTTGATGACGCCGATTGGAAAATGCACAGCCAGAATAGTAATCGCCGGTGCAACCTTCGTCGCCACCCTCGTCATTCTCTTTGAGTGTTGTAAAGAACTTATATTGGGGATGGATTTTTTGAGAGAGTATGGTGCAGTGATTAATGTCCGTGACCTCGTCGTCACATTTTCTACGAGTTCAGACGACGTCGACCCCGCGGAGCGCCAGCGACCCCGCTTACGTACCGCCGACGACGACGTCACGCTTCCACCGCGAAGCTGTTCCCTCGTGCCTGTCATCTGCGACAACTTCAACACTGGCACTGGCGTCGCTGAACACATCGACGCCCTGGTACTGAGTCGAGGCGTTTCCATCGCCAGGGCCGTAATTAACGTACGTGACGGACGTGCTGAACTCCTGCTGACGAATTTTACCGGGGAACGTCGACACATTGTTAAAGGCACGGCTGTTGCTTACTTCGACGAATTTACATCAATACAGGACTGCCTCTCAGTGGAGCACGCGACGTTCACTGGGGCTATGCCTGCCCCTGTGGTCGATATCAGTCCCACCTTATCGCCCGTCGAACGCAGCAGCCTTCTTGAGCTCATCGATGAGTTTAAGAGCTGCTTCTCATCCACGTCACGAGTTAGCCAGACGCCGCTCACTAAGCACCGTATTGTCACCGAAGCCGACGCCAGACGCCAGACAATATATCTATAAACCACACCATTGTTTTACAGAATGGCGAATTATATTTAAACAATTTTTTTTGTTTACCTAATGTTCTTGTATTTAACCCATTGGTAGGTGCCTCTGGGGTTGTGTCCACGGTTCTTGGTCTATACTTCAGAATGAGTACGTCCCACTGTGACACAATAGGCACGGAATCCCTATATGTTACACGATACGTACGTGTGGGTGCTCTTCTGCGCATACACCTGTCATCACTATTATTTCATCGACAAGCATCATACATCATCTTTGTCCGTGTGACATCGCTGCGTATACGTCTCACCCAGTGCATCCGCCTGATTTGGAGTTCGCATGCCGGCATAGTTTGTGAACAATGCAGTGCATAAACATTAAAATTGCATGACAATCATGTTTGAGCTCCGTGATGAATGAATCTACATATTCCATGAAATTTCACGTTGGATGAGATAAAAGTAAATTAATTTTACGCATCACCGTTTCCTGCAAAACATTTAGTTAACCGCTTCCCTAAAGCTTCGCTTCACATAAATTCCAACATGAGCGTAGGGTCAGACAGACAGACAGACAGACAGACAGACAGACAGACAGACAGACAGACAGACAGACAGACAGACAGACAGACAGACAGACAGACAGACAGACAGACAGACAGACAGACAGACAGACAGACAGACAGACAGACAGACAGACAGACAGACAGACAGACAGACAGACAGACAGACAGACAGACAGACAGACAGACAGACAGACAGACAGACAGACAGACAGACAGACAGACAGACAGACAGACAGACAGACAGACAGACAGACAGACAGACAGACAGACAGACAGACAGACAGACAGACAGACAGACAGACAGACAGACAGACAGACAGACAGACAGACAGACAGACAGACAGACAGACAGACAGACAGACAGACAGACAGACAGACAGACAGACAGACAGACAGACAGACAGACAGACAGACAGACAGACAGACAGACAGACAGACAGACAGACAGACAGACAGACAGACAGACAGACAGACAGACAGACAGACAGACAGACAGACAGACAGACAGACAGACAGACAGACAGACAGACAGACAGACAGACAGACAGACAGACAGACAGACAGACAGACAGACAGACAGACAGACAGACAGACAGACAGACAGACAGACAGACAGACAGACAGACAGACAGACAGACAGACAGACAGACAGACAGACAGACAGACAGACAGACAGACAGACAGACAGACAGACAGACAGACAGACAGACAGACAGACAGACAGACAGACAGACAGACAGACAGACAGACAGACAGACAGACAGACAGACAGACAGACAGACAGACAGACAGACAGACAGACAGACAGACAGACAGACAGACAGACAGACGGACGGACGGACGGACGGACGGACGGACGGACGGACGGACGGACGGACGGACGGACGGACGGACGGACGACAGACAGACAGACAGACAGACAGACAGACAGACCAATGCCTCCTTTACTAGATGCCTGCCGCGTCGCTAGTCTTCCCATTGGAGCGGAGGTTCCCGTAGTTCAGGGTAGTCGCAGAGAGACGGCGCTCGCAGCCGACCCACTTCCTGTTGCGGAGGAAATGACGATTACTAGGCTGGCGCGCGCTCGACCAATCGCTTGACGAGAGATTGTGGGTCCTGCCTCCGGGATTGCAACAGACGCCGCTAAAATCTCGGAGGCTGGGCTACATGATTTAGGTTTCCAGCGGCCACCGCAGCTAGCGCTCGCAGCCGACCCGGGTTAACCCGGGTGGGGAAGAGTAAAGAGGAGAGGGGCAGGAACCAGCTTCTCGGGTCACGCGGCAGGCATCTAGTAAAGGAGGCATTGGACAGACAGACAGACAGACGGACGGACGGACGGACGGACGGACAGTTATTGAACTGTATTTACAAGGCCCTGAGAAGCTTTGCCATAGGGCAGAGCTGCGGGCCGCTCCCACATGGGGACAGGTAGGCCGAACCTAACCGCCGCATCGTGGGCTCTTAGGACAGCCCAAGTTTACCGTGAGAGTTCTGAGCTCTGGATGGCAGAGCTCCATTCTTCTTCCGTGATGCGATTGGGTCCCTGTAACGAGGGGCATCGACAGAGCATGCGTGCGAGATTGCTAACAGCCCCACAGTCGGGGCAGGTAGAGCTAAAAGGCTCTGGAGTGATCGTATAGAAAAGGGCCAGGTTTGGATAGGATTTAGTCTGAAGCATGCGTAAAGTGAACGCCAGAGGTCTAGCCAGTTTGCTATGAGGGGGAGGATAAGTCCTCCTACCTAGGTGATAGTGCGTAGTGATTTCGGTGAAAGTAATGAGAGTGTCCCGAAACTCGAGAACCCCGGAGTCTGAGCTCGACCCTGCTCCCACGCGGTGGGTTAATGCGCGCGCTTGGGAGTGTGGCATGTCATTGAGATTGGGAAAGGATTCTAGTTGGGGGTCGGTGTGCGCCGGAAACCACATGATGGTGTGCGGAGAGATAATCTTGTTCTTGAGAATCTTGTGAGCTTCCTCAGCGATGGAACCTGAAGCGAAAGCGCTGACCACCAACCTCGAATCAGTGAAGATTTGTGATCTGCTGTTATCTAGCAGTGCTATTGCAACTGCGGCCTGCTCCGCTCTGGTTGGTGTTGAGCACTTCAGGGAAGCCGCATTCACTATCTGTCCGTTGTGATCAACGTGGGCAATGGCGAAGTTAGACGACTGTCCATGTTGGGCTGCGTCGACAAAACATGCCGAGTAGGGATCGTCATTATTATGCTTGAGGAGGGCGAGGGTTCTTGTGCTGCGTCTGTCTACGTTGTGTTGAGGATGAACATTACGGTGAAATGTGTGCGACTCGTATGTTGTTCCTTTGATCTTTTCAGATTTCATATTTCCGCTCTTCAATGAGGATAGGGTTGATTCCAAGAACCACCAGGACCTTCTTTCCTGCCCGGGTACAGGATAGACGGCCAGTTGGGCCTCGATTTTATCGTCCAATGTGTTGTGCACTCCTGTTTGCATAGGGAGGTCCGTGCTCGCCCGCAACGGAATGCCTAGTACTTTTTTGATACTTTTTCTGATAAGCGTGTTTAATCGTTTCTTCTCGGAGTTATAAGAATTGTGCATGGCTGCCAAATAAACTATATGACTCATGAGGAAGGTGTGGAACAACCTGAGGAGGTTGTCTTTCTGAAGGCCTCCACCTCTATTCGAGACTCTGTTCATGAGTCTGATCATGTTCTCAGTCTTGGCTGTGAGCTTTCTCAGCGTCGTATTGTTACTGCCATTGGATTCAATGAACATACCGAGGACCCGAATGATGTCTACTCTAGGGATGGTACAGCCGCTTTTAGTGTAGGGTTTGTTTGATGTTTGTTTCAGACAACGGTTTCCAGCCTCTAGGTTTGGGACCTGACTGGCCTGTAGAGGAGGAGCTCAGACTTGCTAGGGAAGCATATAAGCCCCATATTTTCCAGGGTCGGCATAGTATTATTATTTTTCACAGGTTGGGGCTTTCGGACTGGTATAGCACAGCAAAACACGGACACAAGAAGAATCGAACGACGGACATAAGAAACGACAGACGGACATAAGCGCTTGTGTCTGTGGGTCGTTTCTTGTCGCGCCCATGTTTTGCTGAAGGTACACCAGATACCACTCCATTGATGATTACCATTGATGGTTAACCAGAAAGCCCATATCACCACCCTCGTTGACTTCATTACGGGCACGGCGCGGAACAGCCAGAAAGTGATGTAAGGGCGAGGCAAATGCTGGAAAGCATTTCTTCCGCGTTAGAACCCCCTACACTCTACGCGCCAGCGGTATGGTGTGGTATGGTAAAACTTCAGCGTAACACCAAGAAAAAAAAAGGATGCATGTCAATATCATTCGCGTCGTATGCTCCACTGCGGGCGTTGGGACATAAACCTGAGGTCATATGTTTTTCAGCTGATAGCCTTATTGCTACCTACACCGACTGACGCATGCTAAATACTTCTTTCGTCGCTCGGTTCAGCGTTCCGCAACGCTTCCAAATGTGTCTGTGTGTATTTAACAAACCGACTTTACGCGAATGATTGCCTCCCCGTGCTCAGCCGAGCTTCTGTTACTTGTTGGTAATATTGCGCATACAGCACATTCGAAACTCATCTCCGGTAGCGCTTGTGCTTTGTTTTTGTTTTTTTTGTTTTTCTGTCTATATAGTTCATGCGATTCTGTCCTCTAATAAACTGCTTGCCGTATGGAGCCAATCGTGTTACTCATGCCTCGCATTTTCGAGAAATATCGCAGTAAGTTCGAACTGAAACGAGAGAAAACAAAGACAGACACACTTGTTATTGAGGTTCTTGCGTCATGGGCTTTAAGAAAGCATAGCCAGAATTTCACTCATTCGAGCAATTCCTTCCTTCTGATATATATATATATATATATATATATATATATATATATATATATATATATATATATACAAGCATGACTACGCTTTTCTGGTAGATACACCAGTACAAGCACTCCACGGTTACGTTATACTTACGCCACCCCGTAGTCAATTGGCACACACGGCCTCGGTTATTCATGCCAATAGCGGTAAACCCTGGCCCACAAATACCGGTGGCAATTCTGAAGGCGTGGGCGCGGTATTTCCTCCTTTCTTATGCGCTGAGCAACGCAAGGGAGAAGCCAAAATAAGAAGAGAAACAGAAAAAGGAACGGCTAACCGCGCTCCTTGTCTTAATTAGGCCTCTGCATATGATCTCGTTTCCGTATAGAAGGTCGCATCTTCCACCGTGAGCTGGACCGGGGAACAGATGCGTGGGCCTCGCGCGCGCTGATGAGAAACCTAGAAGCAAACGGAAGCTCCCTCTAGTCGCTTAGCGGGATGAAGCAAAACATGAACGATGAACTCCGCTCGGGACACAGACGGTAGTTTGTTTTGGTTGCAATAAATTCCTTGGGGGCGGACGTGTGCGCAATACGGCGAGCGCTGAACGCGCCAAAGGCCACGGCGAGGAGCGAGAGCCGCGTCTGAATTGACGCTGCAGGCGTTATCCTTGCGCAGGCTCGTTGGAAAGCCGAGCTGCAGGCAAGGTTATACAAAAATCGAAGGCGTCATAGGTATGCATGACGTCAAAGGAGGTGGGTGGTATTGCGTGCGAGGAAGGGTGATAAAAATAGACGTAGGTACAACGACCTCGGGCAGCGATGATTTGGAGCTGCGTATACGTCCGCGTCTTATCGAGATACATTTCCATGTGGGAGAAATCCGAACTGCGTGCCCCAGCTGACAGGGTGTTGCGTATCAGCGAAGATTAATGAATGAGAAAGCTTGTCCCTTCCTTGAAAGGGCTGGGGGTGAGGAAAAAACGTTCCACGGTGGGCGTTATGACTCCTTTTATAATAATGAGCAGTAGGAGAGGAGAAAGAGGAACAAGGCTTGCAGCAGTTGCCGTAATTAGAGGACACGAGACCACAACAACAAAATTTTTTTTATAATAATAATAATCTTTATTACATCCAGTCATGTCATGGATACAGATCCAGCCCGCATAAGCAACATTGCTTGTGTGCGAGGCTGGGCAGTCAGCTGGTAGTACTGATATGTGTACGAATAAATAAATTAATAAAATGAATATAGGAAAAAATTATATTGCAAAACTGAACAAAAGATATTATTTGAACAAAAGATATTATTGCATCAGCAGGGAAAAAATACACATTGACATTAGAGATGACTTCGCAATCAGGTTCGCATGCTTCAAATCCCGAAGAAAACTTCAAAGAATATGGACATTACGTATCACCCATGACCTTAAATGTGATTTTATTTGTTTAAATGTTCCCGCGATATCATTCTCATTCAATTTAATGAAATTAGCTGGCACGTAGAAAGCACGAGTTCTCTTGCCGTAGTTTGTATACACACGAGGTACCACATATTTTTCTGTCTGACGTAAGCTGCGAGATTTCACGTTCAAGTTTTGAATTTAGTAGAAAAATAACTTATACACATGGCGTCGAACAAAACTTGTTGCTCGACAAACAACATGTCTGACTGGTACATGCTCAGCAAAAGATCTTCCCCGTGACCAAGTGTGCCATACGAGAGGCTATAGGCAATTTTTTTTAGGATGCGGTTAATTATCTTAAGTCTACTAGAAGAAGCAAAGCCATAAATTGTTATTCCGTACTTTATGATCGATTCCCCAAGTGCCTTGTAAACCATTTCACGAATATTCACATCACAGAAAGATTTTAGAGCATAAAAATGAGCGCACACAGCACGTAAGCGCTTTGCGAGCTCTTCAATGTGGACATTCCATGACAATGTGTCATCGAAGTGTAGCCCCAAGTATTTTGTGCTATTTACCAGAGCTACCGGAGGACATGAGCATACAAGGCAGTCACTGGTGTGGAGATAAACAGGGGAAATATCCGCGACTGCTTTATATGGGCTGTGAAAACGTATCATATTGGTCTTCGATTTATTAATGAACATTTTGTTATTAATGAACCAATCAAGAAATTTACAGACATCATACTGTAACACTCTAGCGGCTTACAACCGCTCTACTGTAACACTCTAGCGGCATACAACCAAAGCCGTGTCATCAGCGTATAAATAAATAAATAGATAGTAATATAGTGAAAAAGAATAATAATGAAAACCGAAGGTTAAATTTTTTATTTATTTTATAATTTATTTCCTATTCCTGATTCCTTTCATATCCCTGATTATTTTCTACGTTTCAATTTACACTACAGCTAATTTCACCTATGCTTTCCGTCGCGGTCTGCAGGCTTTATAGGGTCATGATTAAAGACAATTGAGCCCCTCGGTTTTTCTTCTCGTTCATAAAGTGTGATACAAATGTTTGAGGAAAAGAACAAACCGCAACTAGATTTGACCTCTGCGACCTTCTTCTCCAAATTTAGAAGCTCCCAGCAACTGTGGGGCGACATTTTTTCGTCACAGTGACACAACGTATATCATGCATTCAAAACATGATATACGCGTTTAGGTTGGTTTAGAACAGAACACTAAAACGTCTTTGCATAGATGTTAGTTTATCTGCAATTTCCATTCAGATGAGGGGTTTAGATTGGTTTAATAATAATAATCCTTTATTTCACTCATGAAGTGAGGGAGTGCGGGAAAAAAGCTGACAAGTCAGTTTGACTAGTTCCCAGCTCCCCGGTATACAAAATACAAGAAACAGAATATTTTTGGCATGGCAACATAAAAACCACAAACAAATAGTCATAGTAATGCAGCAATAGCCTGTCCACAACAGTGAGAATAAGTAACTGTAGAAATAAGGTTTTAACTGCGTGATAGACCAATGTTAAAGGAAACGTGCAAACATGAAAAAAGTGCAAGTAAAAAGCGCTACATAATGAAGGAAAAGACGAAAAAAATGGTACACATTAGTGTAGTATGAAACAGCACATTGGTTCTTTGCAGTGCGTATATCGTACATGCGCAGAAGTGAAAAACCATATGAAATTATGTCACGAGAAAGGAGTTTTGCCACAGAAAAACAATTTGAGTTTCTGGTTCGATGCTATTTCGGGAGTGAATCCGTTGTGATGGTCAGAAATTTAACAAATGCGGTAGCGTTGTGTTTACCATTTGTTGTCCGTATCCGGTCCTGCACGTTTTGATTAGCCATGGCTGTGTGTTTCGACTCTTATAAGATGTGGTCCTTTTAGAGAGTGATGCCAACCGTAGTAGGCAATAGCTGTTATTTTTTACTTGAAGTTTATAACGTGAACACAGGCAATGCGGATATAGCTCGTCTTTTTTCATTAAACAGTACTTCAAGAACAGAGGGTAGGAACGGTGACTCATGGAGACGTTTTCAATATTTTTTAACATTTTTTTTCTGTAATATCATGATTATTTGCAAATTACCTTTTGTTGTGTTCCCCCAAACTAACTGGCAATATTTCATATGTGAGTAGAATAGCGCATTGTACAACAGAAGCTTAACCTTTGGCGGTAGAATATATCTGTCGGCGTACGTCAGTCCAACGATGTGAGGCAGTTTTGACACAACGTGGTCGATATGAATGTCCCAAGTCATATTTTCACTGAAATAGACTCCAAGTATTTTAAACGCGCTTACCATATTTATCTTTGATTTGTGCAGCATTATGACTGAGGTGAACTTAATCTTCTTGTTTTTCGCATGGTATATGACAGCCTTCCTTTTTACTAACTTTTATTTTCAATTTGTTAAGTTGCGCCCATGTATCTAATTCCACAAGCGTTCTGTTCGCTCTCAGAATTAGCCCATCCGTACTTCCAGCAGAGAATAACAGTGTCACATTATCAGTGCAAATCACAAATTTCAGCATCGGATTGACGTTCAGAATGTCATTCAAATAAAAATTAAACGGAAATGGGCCCAGAATACTCCCTTGAGGTACGCCAGCAGAAATTGGTAATATATCAGAAGAGCAGCCATTTAAATGCACGTACTGCTTGCGCTCACTAAGGTAGCTAGGACGTCAGAAGCGACAGAATGATTCCACGGAATCCATACATTTCAAGTTTTTTTTGCAGGATGGAATGGTTTAAATGATCGAAAGCCTTTGTTAAATCCACGTAGACTCCAAGGGCTACTTCATTATTTTCGAGTGATTGCAGGATAAATTCTTTTTGTTCTAGAAGTGCCATTTCTGTTGATCGATATTTCCGGAAGCCATACTGAGCGTCGTGAGTGATATTGCATTGTTCGCTAAAATTAGTTTTTCTAGTAAGAACCATTTTTTTTTTCAAATCCTTTAGAGAAAATGGACAGTATGGACACTGGTCTAAAATTTGTAAAATCATTCTTACTTCTTTCCTTTTTTGTTCAATACACTCACTTTGGCGAGTTGCATTTGCCCCGGAAATGTTCCTTGAGATAAGCAAAGGTTATATATGTGGGCTAAGCACTCTGCTATGTTTCCTACCACAAACTTCACTGGTTTTATTACAATGCCGTCTGCGTCACCACATTTGCTATTATTTAGCCCCATGAAAACCGACATGACCTCTGATTCTGATATTGGCGTTAAGAACATTGACTTCCCGTTTCTTATATGAAGAGTACTAGAATCAACGAAATTACTAGTTATCTCTGTGAAGTGGCTGTTGAATGCGTTTGCTAAATCAGTGCCTGTGAGCTCCTTATCTTGAGTCTGAATTTTTGTTACTGGGCTTGGGCCTGTAGATCTCTTTAGAAATCTATTCAGTTTTCTCCATAATTCATCCGACTTATTCATCGAGGAAAAAAACTGGTTACAGAGATATTGATCACGTGCACCACGTATTTCCGCCGTCAGTTTATTTCTAAACACTTTAAAAGCTTTAAGCATCTCAGCGTCTCCAGTTTTTTCAAACTTCTTATGTAGCCTATCCTTTCAATAAATTTTCTTCGGCAATTCAGGTGTGATCCATGGTTTTCTAATGTTCCTTCGTTCCTGTCCATGTTTATAAGGGAAGCACTCGGTTGTATATGCACAAAAAAGCCGTTAAAAACAAAGCATCAGCCTTTTCAGCACTTGTTTCCTTAAGAAAATTGTTCCAGTCATGATTACGAACATTATTTTTGAAATTGTTCAGGTTTTTCGTCCACATATCTTGAAATAATTTTGGTATCTTTTTGTATTAAGAAATTTCCTTTTCTGAACGCACATAAAAACGATGTGGTGGTCACTGATATCAGTATTTATTACGCCTGCTTTCAAAATAGGCATGTGCATAATGGTTATAAGTAGATCAAGTAGTGATTCAGTCTGCAATGTACCACGTGTAGGATCGCAGATCCCGTTTAAGAGGGCAAAAGAATTCAGTAGATTTTCGATTTCTTTTGTGGGGTTATCTGCAAGGAGGTTACTATTAAAATGACCACCTAAAATGACATCGTATTTGTTTTCACTTATGAAGGGAAAAAATAGGTCAAGAAAAGCGAAGAACGATTTCAAATTTCCGTTTGAGGGGCAATATATGACCGCCACAACCTTGTTTTCGATAACAAGGGACAGAATTTCATAATCAGGGTTGACGAACGAAAATTCGGGTAACACATCACACTGAAAATGCTTTTTTACCATCAATAGTACGCCACCACCGCGACTATTCGTGTGATTTAAAACAAATGTGAAACACATCTCGAATATACGACTTTCCACGCGAAATTTGAAGGCTGTGGGATCATTCCCTATACCTGCGGCAAGTTGTTTTTACATCCACTTTCATTTCCGTTAATTTATTCTTTCTTTGTTCAATTTATTAAGCACAAGTAATTTCTCCTGTGTTGTCCTTGGTGTCAGTGTTTGTTGGCTTCTTAAGATATGACTAATAATAATCGGGCCCTTCGGTTGACCCCCTTTTTTCTCGTTTATTACATAACGATGGGTCTCGAATCCAGCAACATTGATGCCTACAGGTAGCATGTGTGAGTTTATTGACCGGTTGCCATCACCCAAAAAGACCACGTTCTCGTGACGCCTGCGGCAGAAAGGATGTTCCACGTCCGCCGCCAAGGTCTATGAGTGGTGGCGCTGGCTAACAGTCCCAGGGTTTTACTAAGAAGCATAAATACCCAAGAAAGTGGTTGGGGCGAACGGCGCCGCGGTAGCTCAAATTGTTGAGCATCGCACGCGAAATTTGAAGGTTGTGGGATCGTCCCCTCCTGCGGTCAGTTGTTTTTTCATCCACTTTCGTTTCCATTAATTATTCCTTTCTTTATTTCCTTTATTAAGCACTAGTAATTTCCCCTGTGTTGTCCTGGGTGTCAGTGTTTGTTGGCTTCTTATGATATTTTCATAAAGTTATCTTTTACAAGGCATTCCTCGCACGCTGGAACACAATCGCCGAAGATATTCCGCACAATTTGTTCAGGCTCTCGAGACTTCTAACTACTTGCGACCCACCCTGGTTGCTCAGTGGCTATGGTGTTGGGCTGCTGAGCATGAGGTCGCGGGATCGAATCTCGGCCATGGCTGCCGCATTTCGATGTGTGCGAAAACACCCGTGTGCTTAGATTAAGGTGCACGTTAAAGAACCCCAGGTGGTAGAAATTTCCGGAGTCCTCCATTATGGCGTGCCTCATAATCAGAAAGTGGTTTTCCCGCGAAAAACCCCGTAATTTAATTTTAAACTATTTGGAAAACACGCTTTTCTCACCTTGTTTTTTTCTTCTTTTTTCATATATGGCATTCGTTAAAATGAGCGACGAAATACGTTGTACTGAAAGCTGCAGTGGCTCTAGGGCCACATGTGGTGGTTGGCGGCACTGCGCACGAGACAGTCTTAAACAATCAACGAGGTGTGAGAAGGGAGGAGGAGCGAGTGACTGTGCCAGACAAAAAGCGCATAAATTTGCGTCATTCTTTTCTGGACATTTGAACACCTCTACGGAAGGGAAACGAAAGGTGTGCCTATAGTCTAACAAAAATACTTTTATCATCCACGCCATATCTTATACTGCGTATGCCTTCCTGCGGGACAGCATTCATGTGCGAGCTTGTGAATGAATAACCAGACAATTTATTTCTCATGAAGCGCCAAATTTATGCGTATACCTTTAATTGGCGGCGAGTCTAAAAGCAAGAACGAAGGAGTAAAAAAATGAATCCACAATGTGGACCCAAAGAGCTAACAAGGAAGGCATCGCAGCACCGCTATTCAAAATTGGAGGCCATTTTACACGCATGCAAATGTCAGCGCCAGCATGAATAAAGAAAGCGGCAGTGGCGGTGCTCGCCCCGGCATTGGACGGCGATGTCTGTGTGTGCCCACCTGAGGCACCGGTAGCGTCAGACGTGCCCTATACACTCGCATAAAAGCACGGATAGCGTCGTCGGTCGGGGGCGGCACCCTATATCAGTGAGCTCATGCCTGGGGCGGTAGCGTAATGTTGGGAGGCGAGATGGGTGCGACCCCTAATGAACAAATTAGTGGGCAAGAGCCCTAATTGCGTTCAGGTGTGCTAGACTTGAACTGGCACCGAACAGAGAACGGAGGTTCTTAATCTAAAACGCGAGTGAATGGTGCTTGGCGGCACTGAAAGAATTCACGAGAAGCTATAAATTATATGAGCACGGTTTAAATTGCCCTAGTGGACGCGTCAGGCTATAGATCGACTGTGTGTAGATGCGCCCTTCAGTTGCCTAAGTGTATATATTGTTATACCATCCCGACATAGACACCCAAAATGGCTCAGTTGGTATTGTATGCAGTTCTCTCATGTATGTCATGGTGCGCGTAAAGCAATTGAGAGAACTGAGAAGGCCCAGTCATGCCATATCTAGGGAGTATATAGGGCTGTTTTCTCAGGTACATATAAATGTTTCCGCTAATGTACGTATTGTGGTCAAGCGAAAATGTGCAATAAAATTTACCGCTGCACTAGTACGTTGTGTCGATGTTGTCGGACAAGCCCACCGACAGGCCTCTCAGTTCAATGGAAGCCTGCCTCAAGACACCACGGGATCTTTGAAAACGCTTATCAGCGATCGTGCCGGGGCTTGACATGACGATTGCGTATGTTTTCTACATTGAAATTCAGTATGAGCTGCCATAGTTCGCGATCTATGATTAAAGCCACGAAGCCAGTGAACGGAAAACTTGCTGTTTACTATGCATACCTCTCTTTACTAAAGATAATCTTTGCAAGTAACTTGTACTCAGTGCGCACGTTGGATGCACCATAGCAAGTTTTCGTACGAAAAAAAAATACTGTGCACAGCTATATGCACGAGAATATTTTAACCGGCTGTTAGGGACACGACAAAGGTGCTGCTGTGCGAGAAACGCAGCCCAAAGTTAAATGGGAGCCTAACAGTTGTCCCTTTCCAGAATTTCGCAGCTCAAAACGAATCCACTTGGCAACCGGAAGACCACCGGTTACTCAGACGGTCTAGTGTACTAAGCGTGTCTGAAACGGGCATTGGTATTGTCTTAGGAATTTGAATGTTTCATGGAGCAAAATCTGGCTCGCCGAAACGAGTATACAGCAGGAAAGCTACAGGAAGCTGGGCAAGATTTAGCAGAAGACAATTGCGGTGAGCCGTCTGAAAAGTGTTATTGAGACTTGTCGATTCACCTGCTACAATGTAATGGACATATTGCTTACCATTGCGCTCCGTACCGACCTAGTGCACATTCTCGCAGCAGCTCTGGGCCTAATGTTCTTATAAACTCTGAATTAACCTACCCATTCTGTCGAGGGCTGGCGTCTTCATAAGCGCTAGGTTGCAGTGAAGAACACTACTGATATGAGATGGGGTCGTTTATGAGCCCGCCCTTCACGCCATGCGCAGAAAGAAGAAAATAGAGCAACGAGCACAAATAAGTCACCGCAGTCAGGGCGGAGGCCCTCCCGAAATCAGCACAATCGTAAAGAGACTCAAAGTGATGGAGTCAGCCAGCCCATCAGGCAGTCATAAGTCTCCATCGCTCAAGGTCGAGGCTGCTGGGGACAAAAACCGGGCACTTTCGCGAGAGCAGACAGCCAAATGCAGAAAGCGAGGGGCCAATGTGCGTAATCGTCTTTAGATGATGACCAAATTGGCGTCAGCGCAAAGAGAAAAATAAAATACGTCAAAGGAGAAAGGAGTTACACCGAACGGCGGACAAGTCTTGAACCAACTGTGAACACGCCTGCTACAAAGCAGAAAACGCATCGCAGCATAAGAGAGAAAGGGAAAGAGAAAGAAACTTCTAAAAAAGCACAGACAGCGAAACGACAATTCTCACCCGGACGCGTCAAAACGACCGGTTTGCCGACTCCAGTGCGGTGTGGTCCGTGCGTCTCACTGCGCCGAAAATGAGGGTCCGCTGTGTCGGTCTTTCAAACGAGACGGCTTTTTCTTTGCCGCCACTACCTCCACTGCTCGAGTCTCGGCGCCATCACTTTTTTTATTATTATTTTCTTTTCCCGATTCTCCAGACGAATTTTTTTTCCTGCCTCCTTCGAAATTTCCCCCGTTTTCTCTCTCTCTCTCTCTGTTTAGCCTACGCCAATTTATTTTGTCGTTTTCCCGCTGAAGACCTTTCCATGCTGTTGGAGAAATGTTTTCACACTCTTAAGTTCATCGTAAACTTATCTCAAAGGTGCGCTTTTTGTGTCGAGATGCGAGTTTTTCCATACTCCGGGCACCAGCGGCCAACTTTCCCCTATATTCTGTCTCTGTAGGTAGCAAAGTATGCAGGCTTTTCCCCGTAGAGCGAACCAGCGGACGAGGACGCAACAGGCTTGTTATTCGATGCTGATTTGATTTTTCTCCGCGTTCTAGAGACCACGGAAAAATGTTTATTTTTTTAAGCCGTGGAATGGAGTCAACGAACAAGAAAACATTGCAAGTGGTAAACTATATCAGGAAAAAGTAAGCACTGAGAAGACATTTCTCGACCACATGCTGTTAACACAAGGATGCACACACTTCCACGCCAGTCTAGGGGTTGGCAGTTTGCTGCGAAGGATGGATTTATCCTGTAGGTATGATAATGAAGTCCCTTTTTATAAAATGAATTTTTTTTTGCTCCAGAGTTTAAAATTCAGCTATATCAAGAATTATAACTAGCACGCCGGAACACCTTTTTCTCAGTTGCATCAAGACAGATGCCAAATAACATTTTTTGTACATTCTAGATGTATGGGACGCCCTTAAAGTTGAAACTTTCACCGCAGCACCCATGTTAACTAGAGTATGCAGATACAGTTTCCCATATAAGCTAAGTAATGACGGCCTTTCAGGTCAGCGCTTGTGAGCGCCACGTTCTACCTAGAGTGGTAAGACATAATTTTTAGTGATAAATGAGCACACAAATGTTGAGAGCACAGCAACTGCATATACAGTGTGCGTGGTTTCTTGGCCTTATGTCTTGCTGTAATCGTCGTGACAGGCAATTTTGGGGCGTAAGCGCTGCGAAAGCTGGGAACAGCGATTGAACGAGCTGGGAAGAAAATTTTTCCGCATTTTTTGCTGCATGGCGACAGTATTGCATCCAGGGTCTCCAGCCCACCCCACCTCTCACTCTTGAAGCTCACACTGCATTCAGGGCCTCATCATCCTCTTTGCCTCTGCCTTGCCCTTTTCCCCCTCTTACGCATGGCGAAGTGACTTCATTAAAGAAAGTGAGTTATTGATTTCATCCAAGGGCACTTCGCATACTAAGTGGCTGATTCAGCCAACAGGGAACACGAAAACCTGCCGCCAGCACTGGGCCGCGGTCAACGCAATTAACCAAGCAAACGCAGACAAAATTGAAACATGACTGGAGACTGTTGATTGAAGCAATAGCGACGAGGATCAATTAGATAAATAAATTTAGTTCTTGAGATTTAGATGCCCAAACCAGGACTTATTGATAATGAGGCACGCCTTGGTGGGGAGCTCCGGATTATTTTCGACCACCTGTGGTACTTTAACATGCACCCACTGCACGGTGCACGGGCGTTCTTGCATTTCGACCCCAACGAAGTACGGTCATCGAGGCCGGCATTTGATTTCGCGACCTCGTGCTTAACAGCGCTTCGCGATAGCCACTAAGCCACCGTGGTGGGTAGGATTAATTAGTTCTCAGTGAAAACTTTCGCTATGTTCTCTCGTTGTGCAGTAAATGAAATAAAGATGTTAAAGATAACAAAATGACGTTAATGAGAGTCATCGATAAACGAAACAGTTGTGCATTAAAGGAAAGGTATGCTGGCTGAAATTCTCCTCAACAGCATAGCCATTAAGCAACCGCGGCAAGTTAAAGTACTTTCGGGCATCCCGTCCAGGTGACTAAGAGCATCGGCGGAACATCGCATTTGCAATACGATGTCAATGACAGTTGGCCATTGATACTTGTAAATCACGAGCGTCATAGGATAGACTTATCATCGAAGTCACGTCAAGAATGACATGTTCTGACGACTGGCCCTGCCGCAGGTTCCTATAGCAGGCCTGAAGCTTTGAAACTTAGAAAAGTGGGTGGTACTGTGTCCCTGACCAAGAATTTTGTGCAAGGCTCCAGCATGCGACCGAACGCGAGAAGAAAGCTCACCAATATGGCCTACTGGCCACCTAAAGTCCTCGCTGTACACAAACATTTAAAGTTCTCGCTACACGCCAACCTAGACCGAAACGGAGCGTTACTTCACAAAATCCTCTTCGACATTGATCGTTATCTGCTCCTGGAGGTACAGCGCGGCTGTACGAAGCGAAAACTTCGCGAGTGATTGCTTACAAGAAATAAAATTTCGCTATTAGCTTACCATCTCCTCAGCAAAGAAATGTTTTGGGTTGCCTCAAGAATTATTTTTTTATAAATTTTCGGTGCTGTTGGTGGAGGCCACAACATTCTGACCATTAAAGTGGCGCGGGCTGTTCAAGTTGTAGTTAGTACGGCCCCTGAATAACTCAAACAGCCCGTTTGAGGTGTACTTCTGGATTTAATTGTACGTGTATTTAGCCGTACAATATACTTATTTTCATATGTTGCCGCTGCAGTGAAGTTTACGCGAAATCTGCTGGCATTTCACTCCTGCTCACTTACACGCTGCGCAGTTAAACGGTCTTGGCACTAGCATCCTGTGCGTTAATATCGTCATGTATTACCTGCACGATTGCGATGCAGCTCGCCGTTCACTGCGCGTCCGTCTGAAAACAAGGCGAAACTCGTAACAGTCATGCTGCGGCCTTCGCCAGGCGAAAAGGAGCAACGACTACGCGAGGAGCCGCGTTACTCCGGGACTCATCTTCGTAGTGAAATTTGCGCCTGACATTCCCAAATAACCATCACGAAGGGGTAGCTTTCGTGCTGAATAACACGAACCTACAAGTTTCCGATGTCGACTTAGACCCTAAGCACAAAATTGAACAATAGTAATAAATTTGGTGAGCTGTGCACCTTCTCAGCGCATTCTCCCATGAATAGGGTGTCTGCCAAAAAAAGAAGAAAAAAACTTATGTTGTGGAATGACATCTTCCTAGCTCGCATATGGTTAATGAACTTAGTGAAAATCACCGTCAGCCTTGCCCCCTCCATCGTGTTTTTTCATTGGTTCGAAAAGTAAAGAAAAAAAAATGCCTGCGCTGCGTCAAATGCTGCCTCCGGTTCCATATCGCATTAACATGTGGCGGCTGCTTTTTCGTTGAAGAATTTCTTTCTCGAAACGGTGCTCCCCCTTTGTGACTTAACGTCCATCGCAGTCACCGACAGCCTGCTCAATGGATCTCCGTGCGCGGAGCAGCCCTTGCTGAGTCGTTAAACTTACATTTGAGGGTGCTAAAAGCGCGGTGCATTAGCCGGAAGTCACGTGGTATTTTTTTAATGTCGCGCACTTTAAAGAAGGGCTGGAAATAAAGTAAACACGGCAGTTAGCATACATAAAATAATCCGATGTTTCAGAACAAACACTACAACTTTTGTATTGAAGATATTTAGCTAGAGTTAATATTTAAAAAGTTAATTAAGCAAACTTTGTTATTGAACTACCTTGACGGATCGAAAAAAAATCGCATGACCTGCTTCATATGGCTCAGAACAATACTGCGGCAATTCGATGCAGGTAGCACATGTTTTATATTTTAATACTTGACCCAAGTTAGCTGAAACACGCTGTATATACCCGAAGCGGTAGCTTAGTGGATATGGCGTCGGTCTGCTAACCACCAGGTCACGGGATCGAATTCGGCCAATAGCGGCTACATTTCAATGGGGGCGAAAACACCCGTGCACTTACATTTATGTGCATGGTAAAAAACCCCAGGTGGTCCAAATTATTCCAGAGTCAATCACTGCGGCATGCCTCATAATCAGTAAGGGGTTTCAGCACGTAAAACCTCATTATTTAATTTTAACCCTGTATAGAGGTTAGGCTCTCACTTGCTGCACGCTGTCGTTTTGTCAACTTTCATTTCCCTTATCCTTGCTATTTTTGCGCTATATTTAAACAGGACAGTTAGTTTCCACTTTGCCGCCGGCTTCTTGCATAGTTATTTTAATTAATTTATTTGTCTGTTTGTTCTGTGCATGTATGCGTGCGTGTGTGTGTGTGTAATGAACAGGGGGCTCGCTGGCATTGACAGCTTGCGTGGCAAAACGGAAGCAGAACAATAACCCTACCTAGAGTGAGAGGGGAGCGTTCAAAATAGCGCCGACAGCGGCCAGGTCTGTGGTGCGCGAAAGAGCCGAAGCGATTAGGCCTGAGAGCGTCTCGTGCGGCGCGCGTGCCTCGCGCACGCCAGCTGCGCAATGGATCGAAACCGGCGAGCCGGTTCGCAGCCCTCATGCTGAGCTGCTCCTCTTCAAAGGCCTTGTCCTCCCCATCACCCCGCCCTCCCCCTCTGCCGCTCGCACACAAACGCATAAATGTGTACACAAACAAGCACAAACCAAGAGAAACATTTTGCTCTTCTCTTGCGCACTTCCCTCTCCCATTTTTAAAGATGCAGGGAGATGGAAAAAGGCCGGTTCTTCGTTGTCGTCTTCATTCTACGGCTACTTGCTACCTGCGCAGAGGGGCTTAGGTCTAGAACGAGGGAAACGGGAGAGTGCATGCAGAAGATGGACGATGAAATGCTGCTCTAGTGTGGTGTGCACATCAAGAATAGTGAGCTCAGCCGTGGAGATAGAAGTGTACAAGAAAAGATGAAGCACCTTGTACGATATACTGTAAGAAGTTCGATATATTTATGTGTTTCGATCCATTTGTCACGAAACGAGCACGCGTAAGGTGTCAGTACAAGGAAGCAGCGCAGCATTATACAAACCCCATGTTGTCTTCTTTTCTCAGAGGAGATAATTTCTGGGAGATCATTCATAGTGTTCAATCACTATAATACGCTTGAGTGCTCCCCAGCACACACAATGGTGCAAAACCAAAGATGAACTGTCTGAGAGCGGAGAGCCCGAGTTTTATTTGTAATCTTTCTTTGTGTTTAGTTCACCAATACAGATGCGACTACGAACGTAGAATAGGGGCATTTCCATTGGCACACATAATGAATTAGACCCGCCGTGGTTGCGCAGTGGCTATGGTGTTAGGCTGCTGAGCACAAGGTCGCGGGATCGAATCCCGGCCACGGCGGTCGCATTTCGATGGGTGCGAAATGCCAAAACACCCGTGTACTTAGACTTAGGTGCACGCTAAAGAACCCCAGCTGGTCGAAATTTCCACAACGGCGTGCCTCATAATCAGAAAGTGGTTTTGGCACGGAAAACCCCATAATTTGATTTTTAATAATGAATTAGCAACCTACAGAAGAGAGTCTAATCGTGTGCATAAAGAAAGCGGACAACGACGTTTATTTATGTTCACAGACTTCCTGAAAATTGCAAAAAATAAAAAAAATATCACCGATGATTACGATACTCCCTAGTCTCAAATTTGAGCGCAGCTCTATACGAGTTTTCCTTTAGCGATATATTGGCTCGCGCCGACAATCTGTCCCATGCGGCACGTTGCAAACGAAGCGAAGTGTGGCGCGACTGCCTCGCTAAACGGGAGGTCACGAGAGGCAGCGTGTGGGTGACGTGTGGGCCCGACTCACAGCAGCCGCCGCAGACAGACCTCCGCTCATGCAGCGCTTTATTTCCATATATGGTACCGGTGGGGTCATCGGGCAACAGACGACCGGCGCTACTCCGACACCATCTCGTAGCCATCGTCGCCACAGAACCCGTCTTGCGCGGCCCTATGCTTTTCTTTTCGCGCTTTCGCCACACTCTCCTCCTCCGCTTTCCGCCCCATGGTTTCGTTGCACCCTCCTCTTCCGCTTTCGTTCTCGCGCTCTCTTCGCTATCGCCGTGTTACATTACCCGCTGCGCTCCGCGTTCACTCTTTGATCATTCGCTGCGCTCGTTCGCTTGGTTACGCCGATGACGCCGAGGGACGCCGACCACGACGCTCGCAGTAGGAACGGAAGCCTAAGAGCTGCGGTATGAAAAATAAATGGTACATAATGACATAAAATAACTGCCCTTTCATAAACGTAATTGGGAATTTTTCATCTGATCATTTTGATACAATACACGAAGACCACGTCATGTGTGAATTAGTTGCAGTGAGGGATATCACCAGTTCCATCTGTAATTATGGACCTCTGGGATGTGTAAATTTTGCGTCGCCTCCTGGCACGCCCAAGTCAGAACATAGACTTGAATGCGCTCATTGAGAAAGCAACTTGTTTTTCTCGTCTTCTTTAGGTCCCCTTTTATAGAGTTTGCTTTTGTGGTGTAGGCGTATTTCGGACTTTTTGGGATCACGGTTATCGTCCTACTATTGAGTATACAGTACCTTGGAGTAAAATTACTTAAATTTTATGCATTTATTGACAGTGTGTCATGAGTCGTGATTAAGGGGTTTATACGTGGAACACCCATGCATGTCGTCGTACTTCTGGAAACGGTTTTTGGAAAATTGGTACTAATGTTAGGGTTTCTACCTAATGAACATAACCTCAACTCTTCCCGGTTTGAATCCTGCCTGTGGTGCTTTGTTCGAACAGGGACCGAAATTACAAAACGATTCATACTCCAGAATAGTTCGTAAGTAGTGGTGTAACCAATAGCGACAGTGAACGTATCATTAGCAAGTATGGCTGGGGCAACGACAATGGGTTATTATGAACGAAAACCACTGTGAATAGGCTCCACCTTTCTGAACATTGTGATATGTCGTTGAAGTATTGTACAACTCTTCGCCGAATAAAGCATAATTGTGATATCTCTTGTTGAAATACCTTCTTTAAGTGCACCAGATAAAAAAGAAACCGACAAAGAAAAGTAACACGTGGTACATGACCAAATGTTTTCGACATATCGACTAGACAGTTTACTCTAGGCTTTTCTCAGTCACTCTCATTAGGGTGCTGTCAGTTTATCAATTTCTCTGGCGTTTGTGGTATGTTCGGAGTGGTTGGCTTCCTGGTATGGTATGGTATGAAGAACTTTATTTAGGTCCTGAGGGATCAGTCTGGGACTGATGCGGGCCACTCCCACGTCGGTACAGAGAGGCCGAGCCCCTCTGCTATCACACGGGCCCTCTGGACAGCCCTGAGTTGGTCCGCCAGCACTTCACTGTGCAGCATTCGCTGCCACCACTGTTCACCTCGAGAACCATCACCGGCCAACGCCAAGCAGCGCCACAGCATGTGTTGTAAATCGAGCAAACCCCCACACTTACTACAATAGACTGAAACCCCGCAGTCCGGATTAATTTTATTCATGATGACAGGGTTAGGGTACGTCCGTGTCTGCAGAAGCCTTAATGTAACCGCCTGCGGCCTATTTAATTTAGGATGTGGCAACGGCAATGCCCTGCGCCCTAAGTAATAGTGCTTGGTGATTTCGTTGTAGGTTAACAGTTGGTCCCTGTACTCAGGAGCGGGAGATCCAGCCCCTTCAGGGAGTACACGGCACACTAATCCTCGTGCCTCCCTGTGGGCCACCTCGTTGAGGTTACGCGGGGCTCCCTCCACTGTCCCCATGTGCGCCGGGAACCAAGTAGCGGTATGCGAAGTGATATCCCTACCCTGCAGCAGTCTGTTAGCCGGTTCCGCAACAAGTCCTCTCGAGAAGGCTGTAATCGCAGATCGCGAGTCGCTAAACACCAAAACTCTTCTAGAATCTGCTTCCTGGTAACATGGTGAATATTTTTCCGAGAAAAAGCCGACAAAAGAATGTTATGCGCCGGTTGTAATTGCCTCAGTAAAAAGTCAGAGGAAGCGGGGGGGGTTGAGGGGTGCCTTTTGTTCTTGACATATATTTTTTTCAAGCATTACTTTGAAGCTACGCTGTTAGTGCCTTGCACCGCCTATAACTCCCTTTCAGACAGCAATGTTTATGTCACCCATTGGTGATATTAATTTGTCAGTAGTACCGCTGTCAGTAGTACCGAAAGCCAGTAGTTGGCTTTCGCCAACTCCGGTTTTAAGAAAGATTAATGTTACTCAATGGAGTTATCAGGGCCTGTCTTGTCGAAGAGCCACAATGTTCACTTTCCACGACAGTCTCTGTCTCCTATGCATACGTTGTTGTGACGTAGACAAAAATATTTTAAAGACACACCCCTTAATTAGTAATGGTGTCACGAGCACCACTCTCGGCCACGAGCGACTAGCATAGAGCCCACCGGCTTGTCTTTAATGCTAAAGAGTTCTTCTAGTATCGTTCTTCATCAGGTGAAATTATTAATATGGGTCGCGTAATACACGTTTTATTTAACCTCCCATCCCCTCGCTCGTCCTTGCTACTACACAGGAATAGACATGTATTTTGAGGCTGAATGCACGAAGCTTATGGCTGGTAAAGATTGTTAGTCGCTGACTTTCTGCCTTCACTAATAATAAGGACGTTATCACTACTCTGGCCAGCGTCTTACAAACCACTAGAGCAGGAACTCCTTCATGAATATGACACCGCAGCCCCCAATTTGGTAAAGGGCAATGAATTCTTGCTGACGGCCCGTCTTCAAACAGGAGTTTAGAATATGCCTGGCTGTCACCTCAAGTCTTCTGTCAGCTGAAGCAAAATATTTCGTTTTACATACATCTATTTCTGAACAGTTTCTTTTCTTTTTTTTCACACCTGTTGGATGTATTTTGCCTTGCCTCCATCACGGCGAAGCATGAATTCAGAGATAAAGCGACAACCGAAGGTTTTGCTTTTTGCTTCGTTTCAAACTCGCTGGTTTAAGATGTTGACGCGGAAGCTAACGCACTGATACATTCGAGTCCCAAGCCGAGCGGGATGCGTTTGATGGCGGTCTTGCCATTTTCCAACACCCAGCGTCAATGCACGTGGCCACGCGGTCAATTCAATCTCTTTTTCCCGCACGTTTCCTTCTTGTATTCCATGAACCAATGTGCTCGCACCTTAATTTCTGCATGCTGTCTGGTTTTTGTCATTACCAGCAATCAGGACCTCGGGGCACGGACGCCGGGCGCCCGCCAGGCAGCGTGGCAACGACCCTCGGTCGCGCGTTTGCACGACTGAGCGCTTCGGCGAACTTTGTAATTAGCCTGAAGAGACGAAGCTTTGCTCTCCATATGTTTTTTACGCTCTTGGAGGCTAGGGGAGTATTAAGAGCATCGCGTTATGTAAGCGGCGAATTTGCTCCCTAATAATAACAGGTGCACCAGTTCCTCCTTCGCCTGGCTCCTTTCTTCCTCCTTTTCTCTGCACCTTCTTTGTGGCGTCTTACCTTCCCTGGAGCGCACCTGTGTGCGGGTGCACGCAGGGGGAAATCTGTGCCAGCTTGCCAACAGTAAACATACAGCAAGCTGTGCGAGGAACGAGCTCCTGAAAAGCAGACTGCAGAAAGAAGTATAGTGACAGCAGAGGAGCGACGGTGACAGGACGGGGCAGAATTGATGTTCGAGAGTATGGAAATTAAAGGCAGCTATTTTATATCGACAGACAATCGCTAGCCGGAAATACGGCAAGCGAATTAGATGAAATTCTTCAACCGTTCACTAACTGCAAGGCACCAACAATACTGCAACCTCGAATGTGGAAAGGATCGCCAGTCTGAGATTCTAAATAAACTTAACAGGGAGGAATTAAAACTTAGTTGTTTGGCGTAAGGAACAGCACGACATGTTAATAATACATCCTGATACGTAAAACGAGACAAACGTCCACTGGCCGAGGTGAGATGTCAAGCATCGCAGGTGAAGTGGCAGCCTTCTCTTCTGATGACCCTGGGGGCAAGCTGATGCCCCGTGGCCCATCGCACCGCCCGCACCACCCGCACCACCCTCGTCTCCCCTCCCCTTCAAGGTGCCTTCCACCTGTGCACCTGTTGCACACATCGCTTGCAGGGGAGGGCAAGTGCCGACCGGTGCGTGCGACTTAGTTCTCTATACGGGGCATGTGAGCCCAGTCAAATTTCTATTTTATTTTTAGTCTTATTCCCCCACTGATCGTTGATGGCCTTTTCTGTAATTTTGCAGCGGAGGAGCTTGTGCGCTTTCATGCAGATAACAAAAAAGAACAAACTTGGAAGCAAGTACATGAGGTTTCTTTTGTTGTTCTCCACTTCAGCGACCTAGTTTCCGCTTTTTATTTGCACCTATTTTTGTGCTTGTGCTTTATATGCCACTGCTGCACACAGAAGGACCGGAACGCTTGAGTGGAGCAGAGACTGTAGACGCGTGCAAGTCGCTGGGGTTCCACGCTCCTCGAGTCGAAGTCCACCTGTTATGGAACGCGGGTTCATATACAAACGGTCGGCATGCTCTTTGTTGCTTGCTCCATTACTTCAATGCAATACTGAACGAAAGCTTTTTTTTTTAAAGCGAAGTTTTATATGCCTAAGGTTCCACGTATTTTTTGTGTGCGTCAACAAAAACTGTCATCATCAATGACCCTTAAATCTGGAAGCAATGACTCATACCCTCATAAGCAAGCAAAAACTGCAATGGCTCATGGCCCCGTAAGGTTCAGGGCTACTTACTTTGCGTGGGTTAGTACTGATGACACTACCCATGTGGTCGTTGTTGGTGATTTTAATGTGGAGGTGTCCGTACCGAAGGGAGTGGTTTACGTGTTTCGTGTTGCAGACATAATGCTTGCGATGCCACACCGATCCGGCCCAACCAACCGCGCAGCGGTGCACGTATGTACGTGGATCGATTTGACATTATCAAAAAATGTGCTTGCAGTTGCAGGTATGCCGATATCGAGAAGTTCATAATTATGTGCTTTGTATTGGTTAGCCGTGATGACACTACCCGTGCGATCATCGTTGGAGGCTTCCTGCAGACATTTCAGAACCAGACAAGAAATGGTTGACTCAGTTCGTGCTAGAAAAGTTTTGGTTTGAAGTGCCACACCAATCCAAGTTAGTCAAATGCTCAACAACGGCCGCGTATAGATTTAACTTTGACCAAGATTCTGTGTGAAGATTGTAACAAAACCAATCAGTGCATACCATAGTACACTCTAAAAACAAAGAGAGTTCCGGGCACTCTCTTTGAGGGAGTAACTGCTTGTCCCATATTTCACTCTCTTTTCGAGAGTAGATCGACCCTCTGAGAGAGAGTAGGGCAACTCCTCCTGACAGAGTTTTGTTACTCCACCGCAAGGAAGTGCTAGTAGTCTTCCGCAGAGTGCTAATACTCTCCCCACAGGGAGTGCTAGTACTCTTCCACAGAGCGACAATAGTCTCCCCACACGGGTAATAGTACTCCCGTGGATCGAGTGCTTCTACTCCTACAAACCGAGTACTTCTACTCCTCCAAGGCTAGTGTTTCTACTCCAGAGTACAAACAGAGTGCTTGTACTCCTTCAAAACAGAGTGCTAGTACTCTTCCCAATAGTGTTATAGCACGATGTAGATCCATGCTCACCTTTGAAGAGATTCGCAATACTTACATGTGGGGAATATTTTATTCCTTCATAAGTAGCTTCTGTATTTATGCTTGGTGAATGGGATGTAATCTGTAGTCGCGGAGTTATTAACATGAAACATTTTCTCTTAAGAGGTCAAAATCTTTATTGATCAGTCACAAGGCAAACTGAATAACTTGAGAAACATACTGACAAACATAAAATAAGATTACAATGATGCCCATGAAATTTAGAACACATCTTGTAATAAAACATAAGTATATTCTGTAGTTTCATCAGTATTACAGTGTCTAAATATCTTTTAAATTCAATTGGTTCCTTCTTTTCAAAAATAAAGTACACAATTGAAAGTTAAACATAGAACAAACGTGCAAGCTCACAAAGTATTGACACTGTGATTGAAGAGAAATATACGCCACATTACAGGCCAGCAAACACATTTCTGGCACAAAACGCATGCACTTACATGACAGAAGTTACCAGATGAGCTGCTATGCATGGGGCTGGTAATGTAGATAAATTGTGCAAGAAACTTTTTTGTGTGCCATATTCTAAGACCGCAGCTCATTTGATAACATCCTGTACATCATATGGATGCTCCTGACTGAGAGTACAGTGCATTTAGAAATGTGTTGTATATTCTCATGTAAGGCAGCAGGTCTAGCTCGCTTTGCTTATATTTTACATAAAGTTATTCATGTATAGGCTGCATCCCATTATTTCTAAGTGTGTCTTGTGGTTCTGCAGCAATATCCTGCCTGGTCTCAAACCAGTACAGAGGCGTATTATATTACCTATTCGGTAGGCCTCCTCGCGAAAGTAGTTTCCTGGTGCTGTTAGAATTAATTCGTTGCACTTTCTCACAAATAACTAAAATTAAATTTACATTATCTAGGATGTAGCAAATGAGTATAAAACTGCAAGGAGCATTGGCATTAAAATCTTGCGCATCAAATTTCTTGTCCTATATATGGTAGCTTTTCATCCCCATTACGGTAAGAATGCTATACTTCTGAGGAGCAGCTTGCATAACTACATGATCAATTATTGTGAGTCGCTGAATATGCAATCGAACTTAAGTATAGCATGGCTTCAGATGTGAACCAAAAATCAGATGGGGTGAATATGATGCCTCAATGGTGACATAAGCATAAGTCAGGCAGCGACGTGCTCGAAAAAGACAAACAAAGAAGCAAAACAAACTGAGAATGGCACCATCCTGTTTTATATATCCCTTCCATGCACGTGGATTTTGCATGCAACTATGCATATGCACAATGAACCAACTACATGAAACCAAATTTTTTTCCTACTGAAGTGGTTAAGAAGCATTAAAGTAAGAAAAATTATCGCACTTACAGAATCTTCGTCTCAGAACAAGTACATACGTGTGTAGGAAGATTAATACATCACCTCACTGTGCACTCTAAGTCCAGAAGAATTATGCCTACAGAAGGCATGAAACTAAAGAGCTTTTGGTTAACACTATATGCTCACATCCGCTAATTGATGAACAAGTGTTCTACTCAGATGCTCTTAGTTCTTTGCATTGAACGTATCCCTACGTCTTCTAGCACACTTCGTTGGCAAGTAGATTGAAGAAACCACAATTTTACATTTTTAAAATAATTTTCAATTCCAAGTGACTCTGTCTTGCAAGACGTAAAGTGTGCACCACAGTGTGCACAGTTAAAGGCCTTAATTGCTCCTTGCTTTCGTTTTGGGAGATACAAGCAGTTCTAATGAACTGGTTTCATGAGCATGCACGTAAACGACGACTTCTTAAACATTGGATTCTCTTCCCCCAATGCTTCTCCTTTCTGGATCCTAAACGCCATAATTCTAAAATTAAGTGTAAAAAATAAATAAAAAGGAAGACATGAAAACCTGCTTACCTCATGTCAGCATTTATAATACAGAATCACAGTGGTTTCTATTTGCACACTTGCATTCACATGCTGTTAAATGCAAGCTATTAAAGCTGTTAAATATATCTAAGCACCTAACCAAGCATGAGCTGTTGCTTTTTAATGAACACTGGTACCATACTCATTGCAAGTATGTACCATGTCACTAAGCAAGTATTCAATTTCATTGTACCACTATATTTTACCACGTGGATATATCTGTTGAGAGGCAAGACAAAAGGCAGTCACTTCTCACAACTAATCAGCTTTTTTTTTAAACACATTTCCAACTTTTCAATGGCAGTTACTACTAAGTGTTTGTCTCCAGAGAGCATACTTAATTTTGACTTTCCCATCAGTGACATTACATAAATATACCATGTTAAGACGACTACGTAGAGCATGTGAGAATTTTCATCTTGGTGTGGCATACTGTATTTTGATTTTCTTCACATTCAGTCAAATGGTGCACCCAATATACCCACATTCTAGTTTTCTGGTCCTAATTGCATGGCAATGTAATTTGATTCTTTGGCGAGCGCTCCTCTGCACATCGTGAAGTCGCGCTGGGCTGATGCTTTGGCAACCTTGTGTCCTTGCAGCTGCCTTCTTGCGTTATATAAAGCGGGTGCCTGAAAAATGCCATGTGCAAAAGTCAACACGAGCACATGGAGTAAACAACATCAAGGCAGTCAAAGTCATGGCACTAAAAGAAAGTCTTAGCTCTTAGTCTTCCTACTGAAATGCATGTGAAACATCTAAATGACTGCAACAGTTAACTGCTAAACTAACTTCAATTTTTAGATTTAAACAAAAAAGAAATAACGGACAGTTCATCCTCGTTCGGCACCAATGCTAAAATACTCCTGCTAATCAATAGAATATTGGTCATTGTCAGATGTCATAGGTCTGTCATTAGTGTGTGTCGCAAACACCATTTGTGACACATCCTAAGCACGTGCCCCCCCCCCCCCCAGTGTGCCCCCCGCTACATCTCTGCTCAAGCCATAATTTGAGGATCATATCTGCAAACATGATGCTCAGTAGGGATGAAAAAATGGTCCTCCAGTTCAATGGATATGACTGGACGGGCCTATAATAAAGGGCAACAAGGCTTGTTATGGCAAGCTTACCCATATTTCAATAATAAGAATGTTCACTGCGGCCTGCATCTAAGCTTACTAAAAGGCATGAACTTATTTTCATTTATGAGGTGCGCAATGGAGTTCATTTTGACAGACTCGACTACTGCTGCAGTTTGAAATCTAGCATTTTACATTCTTGAAGGCATGTAAAAGGTGCTGTTATAGACCGCAGTTATTAGTTTATTAGACCAACTCTTTTTTTGTGTATGACATACGACTGGTAGCACGGAACTAAAGCAACGTTTTATTTTGATACTTTATTTCTCCACTAAAAATTAAAGCGATAAATACATTTTGATCTGCCATGCAGTATCAAGATGCACACATTACGCTTGTAATCCCCAGCGGAAGGATGATTTAGCTGTTCATATGACCGAACTCTGAAACGCCAACTCATATTAGCAAATGCACAAGCGAGCGCAAAACAATGAGCCTATGCAAAGCGCCCCTGCAATTATAATTACACACAGCTGCCGTTATATTCGATGCCGATGCATAACTCGCTGCTTGAAAATTCACCGAGTTCGTACACATAAGCACCATTTCAGATTCGCACCGTGCTCGAAAACCGCAACAGGAAACATAAAATCAGACATTTAATGACACCATTTCAATACATGAGCAAAAACAGTTCAGTCTTAGGGCTAAACACCATGAGAGCGATATAGTGCGCGACGGCGACGAGCGACGGCTTCGAGCAACAAAACGGGCAGTCGCTTGAAAAGATCGCTCGGTTATGGAAATCTAGAAATAGTTGCTCGTATCCCGGAAGTGATATGAGCGACTAGCCAATAGCGCGAAGCCGCAACTGGATGTACATCGCTCAAATTCTACTGATTGTCGCGCGAAACGAGCAAACGATTGAATTTTTACACGTGCAAGGATAAGAACCTACTGCAAGACCTTCGGAAATATTTTATGCTACTTTTTACAGTAAAATACATAAATTTAAATTACTAAAGCACGCGTCACGCTAGTTTTGACGCGTGTTTGCAGCCGTCATACCGGCAATACCGAGGTGGCGTCGCTCATAACCGTCGCTCGGACGGAGTACGACTAGTAGGCGACGAGCGAACGCGACAGCCATCGCATCGCTTGTAGCGATGCGATGCGCAAGATCGCTTATATGGGGTTTATACTTTATTCAGCATAAAGCATAGATTCCTCATGCGTTTTCAGTAAGTTCAAGATAACGCGCCCAACTGACCTCATGCAGCATGCAGCTGAATGCCTGCGGCAAAGTTTCTACCTAGCACCGGTGCTGCACGTAACTTCAGTGGTCGCAGATTAGCGATGGGCGAGACACCGTGAAGCGCGCGGCTTATTTATAACGAAAGCATGCTGCCAGCAAAATGACGCCTTCTGTTACGTGACTCCTTATTTCAACAGCGTTCCGTACACAGTAAACTGCCATACTGAGTAAATTCAAACACACAAAACGCACGCTAAGCACGCTCCGCATAGGTTCGGAATCATGGGCTGGTGAACAAACCATATTAAGCGTCCTTTAGCCTCGAGTCTTATTGAACATACCATGGTTCTGGCAACGTTTGCGATTTTCAAAGCTCTTACGAATAGCGGCAAGTGATAAAATCACATGCAGTTATCGCGACGACTGGCTTTTTCGTTTGACATCGAGAGACACAGCGCGTGATGCCTAGTCCGTTGTCAATCGCGTCGGCCAAGCGCGGCGACGACTTCCTGGCGATAGCATCATATACGCAGAATGCGCACCTAAGTTAGAATTCACTTACCGTGGAGGATTTGTAGTTATATCCAACGAATGACGAACGACTGTCGTGTTTTCGAGGCGACGCGAGATGGCTGATACACGATCTCCCTTGGATGGCCTTCATTGCTGCTCACTGGACGGATCAACTTTCTCCGGTGCTGTGTTGTTCCGCGACGTTGAGCGCGCGCGCGGTGGAGCAACTCCGAGTGAAAAAGTGGTGCGCTCGCTACGCGTTCCTTTGAACTGTGGCTGCCTGTTCTCTTAGAAGCAAAACGGTGTGTTCTTTGCTCAGCGCGCGAGACTGATACATCGCCATGTTGTTCGGAGCCAGCCTCCTACAGTTGAAGCAGAAGATTACGCTACGTTTTGTTCTCTATTGCCGCAAGCGTAGAACGGGCATTCTACCCTCTCTCGGAAGGGGAGAGTGAAAAGCACATTGCACTCTCTTTTTGGTGACGGAGTGAACAATGCATTTCTCTCCACTCGACATTTCGAGACAGTAAAACAATGCTTTGAAGAGTAAATCGGCCGCTTCACTCCTGCGATTCCCTCTCTAGTTTATAGAGTGTACTCACAAGGCTATTGACAATGCCGTTACCAACTGATGAAAATAATTACGTTTACCCTTGTCCAACCCAGTGTTATGTGCTACAGCTTCGCTGGTGATCCACCTTCGCAGAGTAAAATGGCTCCTGAATTTTCTTTCTTTTTTTTTTGCTAAGACGCGGACATTTACCGAGTATTGCTAAATTATCTACACCAGTGGGTGTTAAAGCATCATAATTTTGTTCGCGCCTTAACTCTTTCGGTTTTGGATGCCTTCAGTATGTTGGCATATTGTTATAGAACTTTCGGCACCGAGGAAACGCTGAGAAAAAGGAGAAAAAGGTCCGCAAACAGTCTCTCTCAAATACCATACGGGCAAAGATCCTTGGTTGGAGGTGACCTGCCTCTACAGTATAATGTGCAGCGTACAGTACATATCTGTACAATGAGTACAGCTAGCAGAATATATATATATATAGATATATATATGTATGTTTGTATATATATATATATATATATATATATATATATATATATATATATATATATATATATATATGCGGCCGCCAACTTCTCACTAATCTCCCTGAGCTTCATACATTCTATGTTACCAATAACGTCGAACAACAGAGAGCGTGAAGCTTCATGGCAACTGTTTTTGAGGTTAACCGGGCAATCCTTAGAAATTATTGGAAGCAGTTCTCGAAAGTCATGTTTCATGACCCCCCCAGAAAATGACACACACAATGTAGAATTTTTGCCGCTTTCTGTAGATACTAATATACAGGTCCACATAGCTCGTTTCGAGAATGCTGTATACCCTTTAAACAGTTTATTACGGTACTTTTAATAATCAACTGATAATTAAAATATAAAATGAAACGAGTTTACTAGGGATGTTATTTAAAGCTACTGCGAAAACCACAGAAATACCATGAGCGCAGTCTGTTATTTCTATATCGTAGGAATAAACTTTCAAGATGCTGATCGCATTTATTCAAGTAACGAAGTAAAGTAGAAAGGCATGACAAGGAAAGTTGACAAGGACATTGAACGGTCACCTACCCATCACTGAAGGCAAGATATGAAATATGGGAGGTGAAGGTTGTGAAGAAAAAAATATGTGCAGCGAAAGCGCATATGTACATAAATCAATATTTGCCGCTCACTTAGACGTTGTCTATCGAATAAATGACTTCAACGTGACAGTCACCATGGCATAATTATCGCAGCTTTACGGGTCGGCGATTTACAATACCGTAATGTGTCAGTGCGACTTTCAAAAGTCCGCAATTCTCAAAAGTAATACACTTGCAGTGAGGCTGCTTAGAATTTTTCTAGTACTGCAAGAGTTGCATGACTCACTGTGATCGGCTCCATCAAGACAGGAACACTAAGTATTCGCAAAGGCTGACGCACAGCCGCAATCAACATAGCGAGGTTTTCTCGTGGCAGCAGGAACTGACCGGCAATATATCCGGCCGGAAAGTGTTGCTGCATGAAGTTTCGGCCAGTGCTGATACATGCTTGTGGATTCCATTGGGCAGTGTGATATTGCAACCAACACTCTCAGCAAAACCAACGCACATTGTGCTTACGGTTGAAGCATGGCTTTAATGGTACGCTTCTGTTACTAGTAGGGTCCCAGCGGCTCGGTGCGCTTGGTAGCCCATGAGACACACTGCAGTGCGTCTTTACGTAAAGTTGTACTGATTTTCTTATTTTTGCGCCAGACACTTAATCACCCAGTGGAGCCTTGTCACACCTGAAGTTCAAATGCTAACTGGCGGTGCAGAAAGCTTCATATAAGTCACCGCAGCAGGTATTCGATGATCACGTTATAGCACCGGCAATGGTCGGCATTCGAGCCACCTTGCACCGCAACGATTGTCTTTTTATCACGCTTATGGCTATCATGGGTGGCGGGCGCTCAAATTCCGGGCAATAAGAAAAACCTCTTATATACGCGGATTTCCTTGAATAAGGGCCGTGATGCGTGGTGGATACGCTCGATATCATGTAAGGCTGTCCGCCCCACCTTTAGTTTCATGGGTAGCTGAAATGACCTTTCAGCTCAGCTGAAACAAATACATCGACATTTGATGACTATTCGCTTCGTATTCGCTTCGAAGTGAAAAAGCACTATTCGCACATGCATTTAGTTTATGATGACTCCCGGACGCACATTTTACGTGAAGCAACACTAAACGTGACATATATGTTGCGTCTCTGGTTGAGAGCGGCGCATTGCAATAACGCCAGTGGCCCAGGTGGACAACGATAGATAACCTCCAGGTGGTCAACCTCCTCGACGGTGTCTATCGAAGCCAAGATGCGCTATGAGACTGAAATTCATTTGAGCGTTCCTCCGTTCATCCATTCATCTATCCCCTACCCACCCATCCAGTTGTCCGTCCATCCGTCCGTCCGTCTCACCATCCATCCATCCATCCATCCATCCATCCATCCATTCATCCATCCATCCATCCATCCATCCATCCATCCATACATCCATCCCATCCATCCATCCATCCATCCATCCATCCATCCATCCATCCATCCATCCATCCATCCATCCATCCATCCATCCATCCATCCATCCATCCATCCATCCATCCATCCATCCATTAATCTGGACTAAATATTCAAAAGGTATGTTGCTAAAGGCAAACTGCACTAACTGGCTAAAACTAGTGTGTTTCTTTTTATTAGCATGGTCTAAAGAGAATAAGTGAAGATTCATATATGAAATGATGCGTTTTAGAAAGTTCACAAATCAGTCAGTGGTCATACCGAGCTGTAAGGCAGCAATGTTAAGATTCTTAAATTACTTTACTGGAAAATCTTAAACAGGCTAGCCACGCTTTTTTCCATTGACGTTGACATCGACATCCCCTAGCTTATGATTAATTGTATAAGATGCGGTTTTGTTAACTGCGGCTTGTATAGGGGACGGGGCTTGTGCTTTTCCAAATCATGAAATGCAGCTTCCACCACGGTACGTCCATCCATTTGAATGGGGACATTCAAGCCCGTGCTGCTCAGAAGGGCACAATTCAGACAATTTCAAGATCACGGCAGGGTGCCAAGATATGGCTGGGTGCAAACTGCGCAGGAAGAACAAGAGGCACAAATCGCCCTCACCATTGTTTCTTCCTTTTTTTTGCTATTTTGTGACTCTTCTCACTTTCTTCCTCTGCTCGTCATGCCGCATGGTTTACCCACGATGAGCAACGGCCCGTGCAGTCCCGGGGATCCGGGCCAACAACTTGTCATGCTGTTTCATTTTACAAGCCCCCGCTGGCTCCTTGCTATTTCCCACTCCTGTCTGCGGCCTCCGTCAGTTCACGTGTTCCCCATGTTCTTGTTGAACTTTCTATTCATCATGTATCTGGCTAAGATTATCATCGGCTCATTTGCTCGAGTCTTCTTGCATCGACTATTCACTTTGTTATAAAAAATTCGAAAAGCTTTATTCACTCTTGCGTACTTTCTCGCAGACGCAAAACTTTTCATTGTGAAAAAGTTCCCAGCGTTACAATCTGTTCTTTTGTCTCGAAAAAGAAAAATGAAGGCGCAGTGTACTTTTCCCGTTTGTTTTCTCCCGATTTGCGCATTTAAACTTAGACTTTTTTGCTGAAAAGAGCAACTTCCTTCTTGTATCATTCTTGAAGAGACTACCCCTTGATAGCTATGGGGTCTTGGCGGTCTATTGATGCTTATTTTCAAAGAAAACTGAGTCTCATTTGGTATAAAAAAATGATCTCCGATAAAGCCAGCGTTGTAGTTGAAAACATAAAAGAAGCATCTTGAAAACACAAGAGGGAAAATATTGAGGTTGACGTTTTTTATTGACCTGACACCGTGGCTCCGAGACAGAAAGAAATACAGAAGGAGTCCTAAAACAGACAAGGAGAATTGGTAGGCACCACCTCTCCTTGTCTCCTTGGGCGTTTTCGTCTTCCCGTGCTGGTCGTGATAATGCCGGCCCAAATCTTCCAGAAAGAGATGTGTTACCAGATAAAAGTCGAGAGGTTGGCATTTGAGTCTTCATGCTTTGACCAGCTCCTCAGGAGAGGAAATAAATCATAAGGGTAGAAAAGTGATGGTAATGATGGCTGTGAAAGTCATGAAAACTGTGAGAAAAGGTTGTCCTTGCAGCCTCTCAACTAGACCATAGTTAGCTGTTACGGCCACAAGAGCCGTTATCGCTTGGCGAGCATGTTGTTGGGCACAAGATGACTTTTTCGGCAAGTAGAGGGTGGGTAACTCTCGAGATGCTCACTTTGAGAAAACATACTCCAAGTGCGTAACCCTAAGTTACCTATTAGGCCACTTTCGAATGCGTTTACCGTTTCGCGGGCGTTCATCCAATCACTTGTTTAGAATATTTCATCGGGTTATGTTAACTGCGGCACGGGAATACAATGCCGTATTGTCACTTCCTCTATTGGGAATAAATCTATCATATGTACGGCTTTCGATATTCAATTTTTACAGTGTTGGTACTACTTGTGCAGGTGCGTGTACGGGCTCATAGTCGTGTCAACACACCAGCGCAGTTGCGGTCACAAAATGTATTTTGTCCCGATCCGTGGCAAGACAGGGCTCTTGCTCAGCCTCGACACGACTGACCACCATGACCAGATATCACGGCAGGGCATCGGAAAGATATCGGTCCGTGCTCGAAAAACTCTCTTATGCCGGAAGAGTTCGTAAAAGCAAATTCTAGCCACTCTTGATGCTGTACATATTTTAATCGAAGGCGGCCAGCCAATGGAAAAGAGCACTTACGAATGAAAAGCTTTATGAATTCAGCCCATCCTTACTAATCTTGCGGCAGTGCACATTAATGAAGTTTTCATTTCCTCTAGAAAATAAAGTTGGTGCTAAAGACGGCCTACGCCGATATTCCGCGATGAACGCACCCTGAGCTGCTGTGCGGTGAAGAGGTGGTACAGAACGGCGTCATGCGTCACGCAGGGGCCAAAATAAACATAATTTTGTTGTGGAAATAAAGAACTAAAACGCAATAGCCTCATCACTTAGACAGTACAGAAAGCTCTTTGTTAAAGTAGCTTTTTGTTATGCTTTACTAAGACCGTCTGAATACGAAAATTGCGTGCAGGTCTAACATCTTGCGTGAGTACGATAACAATGACAAGACAGTTTTCTTTTTCTTAAAGAATTGTGACATTGATATGCTTTTTTGTAAAAGCCTATAGATATAGCGAAACCAGGAGAGCACGTAGGTTTCCAAAGACCAATGTTATACATTGAGACCGGTTAACTCCAGATCACGGGCCCAAACGTTTGTAGGGACCCATACAAAGGCACATATATCGCGGCAGCTACACTGGGCAGTGTCTCGCCGGTGATTCATGGCCCCGCGGATTCATGGCCTGCGGTACAAAGACGTTCGAATCAACACCAGACGGATGCCAAAAGCCACACAGCAATATGTGTTATAGCAACAGATTGCGCCAAATATCTATACACAAAATTCGCGGCAACTGCTGAAATCCTTCGCTACACCGTCTGAAATAATCACAATCGCAAACTGTTCCGTGATCGCGCTAAACGCAACACTTACCGCTAGCAGGAATTTTACAGCCACACCAAGACAGATACCTCGTTGGATGCAACCATCGAGCTATTCATGGAACACGTTTAGTTTGTTGGCAGCATGTTTGAGAGCCACACAGCGGTGGCGTACAAGAGGGAAGCCATGTGGGTTCTCTTCAAATTTAACCGGTTGTCTTTTAGCTTAGAAAGTCAGTACGCAGCAAATAATTAAACATTGTCAAATATGCTCTAAATACCTCCTATTGACATACTAGCCGCAACTTTACTAATCAAAGAGTTAATTAATTACTCACAAAAGTAATTAATTGTGGAGAACATGGCAAATACTGGAGGCTTCTTCATGTGGCTGCTACAACACAGAGTTGGTTGTATTGGCTCTTTTTAAAGTCTCAATCCCTTCTGTTAGAGAAAAAGGGCTTAGTGCGTTTCAGATGCGCCATGGTGAATAAAAAATGTGTATACTGTAGCTGTATCTTCATAACTTAGAATAACTAGACGAGCCAAGAGATTCAATCTCTTGTCAATCATCTTAATAAAGGCTCTTAGGAAATTGACGATGACAAAGCCATCTGAAAAAAAAAAAAGCCAAGGAAAGCGAAGATAAAACGAACTGTTCGTTTTTTTAACAAAGCATAATCAAATATAATTTAATGAAACATTTTGTAATATTTCTTTTTTCTATTCTCGTCAAAGGCAAATAATGTAAAAGCTCGGGAAAACAGAAGGCTTCCTTCTATTTTTTCTAGACTGTATCTGTTTTTTTTAAATTTTTGTTAAACTTTATCAATGTTGTCGCTTCCCATTTTCAATGCAGCATAATCAGTAAATTCACAATCTACAACTGCAAATCACACCTACGTAAACTGAACATGAAATGGGCGCCCACGTTGTTCCAACAACGTGTGCGAACATTACGTCTTGATGTCTCACCTGTTCATCCCGTGAATGGTTTGTAGCTTCGTCGATAGTCATGACTAACACAAGCACCGTTTGCCGCTAAGTTTCCGAAGCAATTACGGGAACTTAGAGGACACACAAAACGACGCTGACATGTATGTCTCATAAGAACTTGTCGCATGCGTAAACTGCTTGATTGCGTTCCTTTAGCACAATTTATATTGACATGGGTACTTATTTACCATTCTTTCGAGGACTGAATTTCACCCGCTAACATTTTAACTAATGGGCTGGCTTAGCGGGTATGGTGTTGCACTGCTAAGCACGCGTGGTTGCCGGATCAAATCCCGGCCGCAGTGGCCGCATCTCGGTGCGGGCGAAACGCAAGAGCGCCTGTGTGCCGTGCGCTGGGTGCACGTTAAAGAGCCCCTGGCGGTCAAAATTAATCCGGAGTTTCCCACTACGACGTGCCTTATAATCAAATCATAGTTTTGGCACGTAAAACCCCACGATTCATCCACGCGCTAATAAATTAAATGTATCGCTCTGTGCAACACCTGCCTGCACCATTTAGAACTTTCACGAATGTTATTGTTGATGCATTTTGTTCTGTAGGTCCTCGCCAAAGCTTGTATAATCAGATTGCACGCACGACACGAATTGTGCGGCAGTTTCCGGAACCCACCCGGGCAACAGCGATAACGCTAGCATCTTCGACAGGTGATATATAAAAGCCGACGCGCTTGAGCCGCTGATCCGATTTCAATGATCGCCGACAGTGTTCGTCGCTATCGTTGTGCTTCGAGTGTCTCTTGTTTCGGGGGGGGGAGGGCACAAGTTTGCCCAACAAAACTTAGTTTCGTCATTCACGATTTTGATCTTGCGTTCGGGACGGTCACAACACCGTGACACTATTCAAAGAGAAAGTGCGCAAGAAACACTTTGAACACAATCTGCGCTTTTCTATAGCAAGTGCTGTCGCGCTATGGAGCTTTATATGTATGCCTTGGTGCTCCATGAAAGCATCTATGACGGTGATTTCGAGAATGGTTTCTTCCTGTATGTACTTTTTTCTCAATGTGACAGAATGGAACCATCCTCTGCGAGCAGTATACCCCCAAATCGTAAACTTCTGTAGCCAACAATAGCAGGAAGCACGCGAATGAGGTTCGGACGACGAACACTTTACGAAGGAAAAGAAAAGCTTGACCACCATATCAGTAACAAATATGAAATATAAAAAATAATAAGAAATAAAGAAAGAGACAACACCGCGCTGAAGGCAATAACGGAGAATCGTTCAAGGCGCCAGGACCGGGAGAATCGCATCTCACGGTGTTGATGTCGCCTCTTTAAAGCACCAAAGCTCCCCGACCTTGGCGCGCCCGCGAAATCCCCCACTTCGAACGCGCATCCTGTAGAACAATGGCCCCGTCTTTCCACAAACTCGAAAATTGCCCTTAACACCAGAGGGCTTCACTTCCACGTTTGTGTGCGTGCGCGCGTGCGTGTGTGTGTGTACGTGTGTGTGTGTGTGTGCGCGCGCGCGTGCGTGCGTGTGCGTGTGTCTTTGCGAGCGCGGCTGCTCGTTCGTGCGTGCGTGGGTTATGTGCCGTCATGCTACGATCAACTCTTCGGACGGGTCAGCGAGCGCGCCCGAGAGTTGCGGTGTGCGTCCACGATTTTCCCGCAGAGGCGGCAATAAAGCTTTGACCCGGCGGCTGCTGGACGGCATGGATGACCGGGCGGTGAAAGCTGCCTCTAGCTAAGCACCGCCCTCCCTGCCAGCTCGCCTCGCATTTATGTGCGGCGCCTTGGCATTTTTTATGCGCTATCATAGTAAATGCTGACTCGGTTCCACGCTTCAGCATTTTAGAGCCACAGGTAAGCGCAACACACCGCGTTTTAGGCAATACTCCTGAAGCAAAACCACACGCACCACGCTTCTTCAATGCCGACAGATTGTTTGGCATAGTAGTGCCCGCCGTCCTCAGCAGGGACCCCTTTCATTTCATGATTTGCTATTTTGAGTGCTATTTTTTCAGTGTCACGCGATTACCGAAAAAGCTGCTGTCTTTTATTAGATGAAACACAGGGACAGACATATCGATTTTAAACGTCGCGTGCGAGAAGTTTGAAATATGGGAGAGAATAGGGCACCTAGAAAAATCTTGAAAGGAAAGAATACAGAAGAAAGAAAAAAAGAGGGGGGTGTGGGTGAGTGGGGGACAGCGGACGAGAGCAAACACACCCAGAAGCACAGAGCACGGCATCAGTGAGAGAGAGAATACACTTTTTTTCTTAGCAAGCACAGTTTGCGCCCTAGGTGTGTCGCACGGTTTCTTTACAATGTAGCGATGGTTTAAAATACTGCACCACACCCCTTCTTGCTCCTACAAGATTGTGGATCATTTGCTCATGTGTCATCTCCTGGATCTGTGAATCCGTTAATTTACCACGCGTATAGGCAGCTCCATGCATGTAGCGCACCCTCATGTGATAACGCATAATACAAATAGCTCTTTGCGTTTCATTCATGTCTCAGCGCTCCCACGCCCTTTCTCTTCTTTGTCATTTCATGTATTATACTTCATTATACCGCTTTACCTCAGAAGTCACCTGAAATAATACATTTTCCTGCAACACGTCATTTGGTTATTCTATCCGCCGTGGTGGCTCAGTTTCTATGGCATTGCGCTGATAAGCACTAGGTCGCGGGTTCAATCCCGGCCACGGCGGCCGCGTTCCGATGGGGGCGGGACGAGAAAAATGCTAGTGGACCAGCTTTGGGTGCACATTAAAGTATCACAGGGGGTCAAAATTAATCCAGAGCACGCCACTACGGCGTCCCTAATGTTAGGTTTCAGGACATTGAACTCTACAGTTCATTTATATTTTTTTTAACTTCTTAAACTGTGCACCTGCACTTCCTTAACGGTGCCGATTCAGACAGGTCTGACACTTTAAGAACAAACTTCCCTATGCTCTTGCCGACTTCTGCTCGACGCGTCCCGACATTAGAATTTAGTGTGCGTATTTTTATACATAATTAAGGTCTGCAAGTAACCTCATCTGTAGTTTACCGCTATACTTTCATCCCTAGACTCACCTAACTAACGCCTTCACGCAGACTTAATGCAATTCCCCTCAAGGTGAACCTGCCTGCCGGAGGAAGGAATTCCTATGAACCCTCCTAGGTGCTTTACGTAAGAAATACCTCCGTGGGAATGGCTGATAGCCCAATGTGCGACTCCTGTAGATGCAAGGAAACCATCGAGCAGCTATTGTGTATCTGTACTCGCTACGACGTACAACGCCTCTCTCTCTCAGGACAATTTTAAACTCACTGGACTCGAGACCATTCTCCGAGTCAAAAATACTCGGACCGTGGTCACATCCATCCCCTCACTGGCACAAAAAGCGATTGGTGCACTATAGTACACTACTTGAAGTGCACCGGTTTAAGAGACCACTTATAGTGTCCCTGTGCGTCCTCCCACCTGCACTAATGGCTCACTCTCTTCATCTTTTCCTTTTCTATTCCCTCTTTCCCTTACCCCCAGTGTAGGGGAGCAAACTGGACCCTCGCCTGGTGAAGCTCCCTGCCTTTCCTCTAGTGGCTTTCTCTCTCTAACTCGTATGGTGTGATCTTGGACACCTTATATGACTTATTGTTGCCTTCCATGTAAAACTGTCAGCGCGTCCACTAGAGGAGATCATCCTATTCAGTTTACTACAACTGGACGACCCAGCGAGAACCATGCTTGCATGGCACACAACGCGTTCGAGTGGTCTGGATTTGGTCAGTCACAAAAGCTGGCGTCTCGAAAGTTTCCTTTGACATGTTGCTTTACACTCTGGTTACTCTGGTTGACCTGTCTAGCTCTCCGTCTCATATTTTATCTCTCTCTTTCTTCGCACTACATGCTTCCAAAATACTTTTACCGAACGTGTACTGTAACTACATTAAATCCATGCTGTATTATTAAATGCTAGGAAGAAGGTAGTGTTTAATTAAAAGAAACGTTGTCAACATGGGCATTCTATTGGGATTTGTTTGAGAGTAGTACCCTTAACAACTAGTTGTTAAACGTCTGTGACAATTATAATGCCCTCACCAGGTATATCCAGTACACCGTTATAGTGTCATGGTGAAAACGAGAATAAAGGCAAATATGAAATCAAGTTAAAGGGATATATTAATCCTCAAAAAAGGCTAAGGCATTAATATTTTCGAGAAGAACGCTTTAGTAAGCGAGAAATTTAGGTAAACCTGGGGCGGGATCTGAGACTCCATCGAGACATTCTACTCGCCCGATGACATCATATTGCCTCATTACAATTGTGTCGCTAGTACTCACCAGTCATATCAAAACAATAATTAAGTTACACTGTAAGACAGAAGAAAATGCTACTTGTCCCCTTCAATTTCATTTTTAGAAAAAGTGAACTCATTGAGACTAACCCTTGATGACGACGCGGGTGCAAGAGTTCCTACCCTGCCCCGCTCCATCGAAAACTGCTCTCACGTGCTCTCACGTTTTCCGTCGTTTCAGTTTTGCGCAGTGCTTCGCTGGTTTTGCTTGCTCCAGAAGCTCATAATAATTTCAAGCAGCAGAAGATGGCGCGTCCATGCGATGTTTTGGTTACACAAATGCCCAAGCCCAATCTCGAAAGCATAGCACCAAACAGCTCCACGGCACAATGGGAGGCCACCTTGCTGCACCTCTATCCAACTTGCCAGAAATGGCTCGCGGATGCATCATCACGCAATGCATCACCCGACGGATCCCCGGACTAGAGGGCCCGACCGTTTCAGAATACGGGGCTAGTGTTGCGAATGGAGGCGTACTGCAAGACACTTGGCTGAGTCTGCGGTAGCAGCCGCGCAAGAAAATAGTGCGAGATGATAGGCTCAAGTTGAAGTGTGCCAAACGTCTCCTTACAGAGCGTGTTGCTTCTGTATGCAGCTCATGAGATGAATCTTTATTAAATGTAAAAAAAAAGGCTCGACAGGAATAATTAAAAAATGCGAATCAATATTTTGCTTTGATAGTGTGGCTTGGCGACCATGGCAACCTTGAAAAAAAATCACAGGAGAAGCAGGTGGTGTTACGTAGAAGCCGTTAGCGTTGTGTCGAAAGAAACAAAAAACTCGAGCTGGATGGGTGTGGATCAAGCGTCTGCGTGTAGACCCATATGATTGCGTCCCTTTAACAAAAGCACGTGAGATCGCCCAGTTTGTTGGGTCCGCGGAAAGGGCAACGCACCGAGCAGGTACATAACAAGTCGCGGGTCTCGCGACCGGGAGCCATGGACGTGGCACGCGCAGCGGTGCCTGCACTCGCGAGGGAGGGGAGGGGACGATTCGACTTTTGCTCGCACTTGCCGTCAGGTCGCCGATGCATGACGGCGGCGAAGGCGTAATCTCCACCCCCTCCTTCGGGCCGCCCGGCCAGCGAGCCGACGATTCCTTGCGTTCATGTGAAGGGGCAGGAATTAGACGCTCAACAGCCGTGACCCGTCTCAGAAGGGGCATTACGGAGAGTTTCGCTCACGCTGCAGATGTCGGCGTCACCGCACCGTGTCTCGGGCTCGTTTCGCTCCTGATGCGCGAAGTGCCGGGGAACGAACCGGGAGAGCGCTCCTGTCTTGAGACCACTTGGTCCTCGCACCTTGCGCGTGACGCAGTTTTTCCCGCATGAGGACGAAAGAACGGCGAGCATAGGTCTTTGTCGAATCAGTGGCCAAAGTACAGATAGCATATTCGATAGATGGTGAACTGTAACCTATACTTTCATTCAGCCAGAACCTTAGCATACCCAGTTCCGATGGCAGACAAGTAGTCAAAGTCTGCGTACGAAGGATCTTTTTCTTTCGTGGCGGCCGAGAAAGTGATCATGAAATACCGCGATGTCAAGTTCTATTTACCAACAAGCTGATACATTCGAGCACCGTTCAGAAGGACTTTGGCAGGGAAGTTCTGGAAACAGGCGTCTGCATCGTAACAGCACATTGTGGACTGCCGCACCATACAAAGACCTTGCCGAAGCCGGAGACAAGAGACATCAAGAGAACACAACTCTACTGCTTCGTCATATCAGCAGAAACCCTACAGCACGGACCCAGCCACCCGCATCAAGGCACCAAGAGACTTGGACTGATGCAACTGGCACGTCTTTCCGCTTCAACGCTGCCCTTCCCATGAGAATCAACCACGAATCGCTACCCACGGTTCGGCAACCAGCTGCACTCCAGGTCGAAGCAACGTCGAATGGAGCCTCGCAGGCTTGGTCACTTACGCAGATCGAAACTTCAACGAGTGCGGAAAAAGTAAGCAGTCCGAAAAAACGAACCGCCAACCAGCACGGGCGAACTGCGGCCAATGTTCGAGAGCGTCGCCGAATGCACAAGCTTAACAGCGCCTTCGACGAGCTGCGTAAAGTAGTCCCTTCTGTGAGCGATCGCAAACTGTCCAAGTACGAAACACTTCAGATCGCGCAGAGCTACATACTCGCCCTGAGGGACCTTTTGGGGGACAAGTAAGGGATGCGTGTGTTTCGTTTCGAGAGTCCTTGCACCATGAATGCGTCGGAGTTGCTCCCTTGGCAAGAAAAAAGAACACATGCCAAAGCGGTGAGTGAAACTGATATTTGAAAATTCCGGTTATGTTGGGGACAATATGAAACGCGTGATTTTGCAGCTCCAAGGTAACTTAGAGCTTGAGTATTCTGAATTACACTCAAGGAATAGTTTTTAAGGTTCGAAACCACAGGGAGTCCTCGGAATACAAATATCAAGAATTTAGTCGCTATTTTCAGGCGAAAAAGTTACACATAAGCGTTCACCGGTCTATGTATGACTAATGGGACCTTGTGACATTAGTCAAGAGCACAAGTGTAGTTAGCGTGAAAACTGTGTGGGACAGGGCGAGTTTGGTGACATCCACCAAGTTCACTGGTAGAGGCAATTTCCTTTTGAGTGCTTTGAAAGCCAGTCACACTGTTCTCTGTCCAGCTAAGATTCATTAAGCGATAGGCCAGGCGATGCGATAAAACATGCTATCGCTTTGCAGCTTGTCGAGTGATGAGGCTCACCCGGTGTATAGAGCGCAACCGTTGACAACAGCTAGCCGTGAAAGACGATTGCAGCGAGAAAAACACAACCAAAGCGGTGAATAGCCCATCTAACAGCGTGTACTTAAAGCGAGTTGTCTCGAAGTGAGGATCTGGTAGAAGAAGCAAACACACTTTTCATCGCAGTGCTTCCGCGCTCTAGGCAAATGTGCTCGAAGGTGGGCGGTACATCTTGATAGAGAGCGACACACCAGTGAGCCATGAACCAAAAAGGGTTCATGAGAAACGTTTCGTGCATTGGGACAAATCATTTGTTTTTCGATAAATGCTGGAATATTCCTGAACTGAGTAGGCCTGCAATCAGGAATTTCTCTTCCTTTTTCGTATAAACTGCCATTATTCTACGGTTTGCCTCATTTCGAGGGGCTACGGCATTTATGAGCACATTTTGTTCTTCCGGAAAGATAAAGTTGCAGTTCGGCGCTTGTGTTTGTGTAATTTAGTCTTAGTCCATACAGTAACAAGTGCGCTGCCTGTGAAATGAAGAAAGATAAACTTTCGTTGACTTCCATGGGAAAGCCACCGCTTTCGATAGTTACTATCTGAGGGGGAAAGGAAATATGGAACGGGTTCTATGGAGGGGGCGTAGTTAAAAGTACATGAGCAGCTGTCAAGCACATACATGTAAATACATTTGAGGCTTCTATACTCTTTGCTTCAAAGTGGCACCTACACATTCTGAAGGATTAGCCAAGAATAAACACACACCTAGTGAAATCAATGTAATGGTTATATCTTAGAAAATAAAGTTAAAGAAGCGGCTGAATGCGATGCGCTAGTCCATTAAAAGGAAGTTTATCTCGGGGGCTCCTATATGTATACATTGGAAAGGAGAATTTGTTTTTCTCGGCGATCACTGCACCAAAATTGATAAGGTTTGTTGCAGTTAAAAGAAAGCATTGACATCTAGTGATTGATGGCAGCGAAGTTTTTATTTAGGCCGAGTATTTTTTTTATAATAATTGTTCAATATTGCAAATTTTCCGAAAAGAGTCTACCAAGTTTACAACATTGTAACTCACCAATGAAAGACGATATCACATTTCTGTTAATTGCATCTAATAGTACATCTAAAGCAGACAAAATTGGTGTATTATACCTAGTTCTCAAATGGACCAGTAATATATGTGTAGGACCTTTGCAAAGCGCTTGTAAAGAATGTAACAAATTCATGCAAGGTGTCAGTTGATATAATAAAATTGTCCGCTTTGGATGTTCTAGCGGATGCAGTTTACAGAACTGCGATATCTGTTCATTGTGCAGAGCTACGAGCTTGTAAACTTCGAGCTTCTATTTTTTTAACCTACCAATTTCTGAAAGCGTCCTTTAAAAAGTACAGGCCCTACACCAAAATTCCGCTTCCAATAGTCACTAGAATTTAATTCTCTCTCTCAAATGCAACGAAGTTCATCAAAATCGGCCCAGCGGTTATCTCAGAAAACAGTTTCTGTGTTTTAAATGTATTTGAATAGGTGGCATTAGAGTTTGGGCCGTGTTAAAGCTTCCTCTAAGAGGCCGGTGTACTTTGGACATGAGCGTGAGCCGACATTATGTGTTTAGGCTTGAGGTAGGAATTCATTATTCATTACGCAGAGCATTACTACATTTGAAATCAGCATTACAGGGCTTAAACGCATCAGACCATTTGCTGATACTTGCACTGGTACCAAATGCAAGCCTCGTATATATGGGTCCTTCCATGCCAACTGTCCCAACCTTGGCGCTCGACCATCAGCGATTTCGTTGAGAAAGATTTAGGACCATCTATTTAAACCAAGAAATCTTCCTGTAAACATTTTTGCGACAAAAAATTTCAGCCACGCTATGAACATGTGAAGTTTTTTAGAAAGCTCGAAAGTATGAGTCGTAAAACGGCATTGCCAAAAATTCTCTCTTCGCAAATTAGGCGAGCACACGCTTTTCGCTTGAGAATGAAGATAAGCTTTTCACTTAAAGAAGGTGTTGTCGATCTCTACGTTTCCGTGAGCTTTTTATACGGCACTAAATATGCGAAATTTTGTCCATATTGGGAATTTTCCGGCAGAAATATAACTTTTACGGAAAGGTTATATTTCATAGTAACTAATTTCAAGCAAGCCGTACTCTAAGTGAAAAATAATTTTGGACTACTATAACGTGAGATGGCCTCTGCAGCTTGCGACAAAGTTGCAAAAAAGTTAGTTTTAGCCTGTGTTTACTTGTACATATAGCAGTGAGGTAGTCGGGGTAAAAATACGCTAAATAGTGTATTTATTCTACACATTCATTATCTACAAATTGAGAAACTTTTATCAAATCACTTTTTGTTTTAAGCAAGAAAACATTTTTGAATTTCTGTTATGCCGGTCTTAGTGCTTGTACCTGTTTCCCCTTCGTAGGAAAGCGTCCTAGCGGTAAGTAGAACTTGCGCGCACGAAAAATTTCCTGAGTCGGTGGAGGAGCATCTAGACAAGCTAATCAGCTCTTCAAGTTTTTACTTGAGTGCTTTATTAGAAATTATTAGCCTAGCCAATAAAACACGCGAGCCCCAATAGAGCGCATTTACCCGGATGTCGCCGTACACCGACAGCCTGCATAGCGTCGTCACGCGGCATCGGAAAGTTACGTCGGTGAGTACAGAGTGCAGTTAGGTGCGCCAAAATTTAGAAATGGGCGAAAACCTTGTGACTTAGAAAACAATCTGTTGCTTTATTACGGCAAATATGTAGCGAATATCAGCCAATACAATCGTGTTTTAGCGACCATGTTGACGATGATGTTAGAGGAGTGATGTCGGCTCGTCATTAAATGTTTTGGCATGCTTAAGTTCAAACTACTGCATTTAAAGAGATGATGGAAAGAAATAAATACGTTTAGTTGCCCGGCCTCTTTGTCTTTCTTGTTGTTAAATGTTAAATTTAGACCGAATGAGGCAGTCCACTGGCCTTTGTGAAGCGCCGGATTTAACATCCAGTCTGCGATAACTGAAGAAAAAAATGAGAAGGCTCGTGGGAGCTATCGACTGTAAAAAGGTTGCGCCTCGAATCAGCGGTCCTGCAGCTCGCCGGAGCAGATGGGTGTGAAGTTCGAACTTGCATTGTTACGAACCGCCGGAAGTGTGTGCTGCCGACGCGCGCCGGAACAGAGCCTACGAAACTTCTGTAGCAGTTTTAGTGAAGCAGATGCGCTCCTGTTTTTTTTTTTCCGTGGCACGTTGAAGAAGACGACGAAGACCCGCACTGTGATTGCTTGAGTGTATATGTTGCTGACTGACACTCACCCTTACGGACCCAAACAGAACTTTGAAGCTCACACAACACACTCCAAAGTGAGCATTTTTCGCGAACAAAATGTGCGGCGAAAAAGACACCGGCGGAAAAATCTTATCTCACTTTTCAGAGACCGAGAGCCGCAGTGAAAGCTTCATGAGCGCGGTTGCTATGACAATGTTGACATTTGGGGTACCCGTCCCAATGCTCCTTTGCGATAAACAGCACGTGACTTCCACCACATTCTCCCCGATACGTTCGTGCTGGTCGGGGCTTGTCTGGGGTTTCCTTCCTCCATGTAGGATGCAATAAACGTGTGCGAAATGAATAGCATGCGTTTTTATTCCTGTGTTCCGACATATGAAAGAATGAGTGCGACCACTCTAAACACGCATATACAAAAAAGGCTGTTAAGCACAACCGCGAAGAAAAGTATCTGATGCCCTTCTTATTCTATAACGCAAAAGTGGCACAGTCAAAACAGTAATCCTCTAGGCGGATATGGATGAGTCTTTCCACGCTTCAGCATATAGTCTGACTTCTCTGGCAGATATCACCAGTAAAACTTCTCATGTCTTACTAGAGCCACTATAGAAATACATTGTAGCTCTAGGTACCGGAAATATTTGCGCTAGAAATCTCCCTCCTTTTGTTTAAAGCAATTATTCTGGCCTTTTAATGCCAAAGAGACGTCATTCTTACCTTATTGTGAACATTGCTGCAAGAAGAGCACCAGGGGAAGTGCAAGCATTGAAACATACTAGGTCTTCAGCGTTGGCGGGCTAGTTGGTTCGGATCCATAAATACTTCGTTTAGCGCAATACAGCGGCTTTTTTTTTCGACCAGGACAAGGCGCTACTCTCAACTGACATCATTTTATTGGGTCACTCCTTTATAGACAGCAGAAACTAGAGGACCATGCGCAGTGAACACCATGTGCAGGAACCACCAACATCCGATCACAAGAGCGCACTCATGCGACAGAATCTAAAAATTCACATTCAGCACTGTACAAGTTTAAAGAAGGCACACTAATGCACTGTGACCCTAACGACTGTATGAAGAACGCTTCCGATAACTCTCGGGCGATGTTATCGCGGCTCTTTTTTCAAGATCGTGGTATCACGAAACATGGGTTTGCACTTGCATATCTTACAATGTTGAGCCAAATGGGAACCTGTGCCTGTGGGTATGGATCGCTCATGTTCTCTAAGGCGCTCGTTAACACAGCGGCCTGACTGCCCTACATACATTTTGCCACATGACAACGGAATCTTATAAACCCCACCAACGCTGCAATCTACAAACTTCGCGTGGTTCTTTTCACAATCTGGTTTTTTACTTGTTTTAAAAATACGGCTGCACAACAATCACAGTTTCTGAGGAGCAGAAAACACTACCGGAATTTGGTATCTAGTGGCGACATTCTTTTGATTGTGAGCCACCCTATGGCAATACGGCACAACTTCAGGCCTCTTTTGTGTACTACAATTACTTTTGTGCCGCTTCCCTTTCAGTTTCTGAAGCAATACCTCTTAAACTGACGTCACCACCACACTTGGGTATCCCGCAGCCTGTAGCCTATTTAACTGTGTAATGAAACTCTCGTTCGCAGAGTGATGACAAGATTTCATTAGCGAAGGTTCTAGACACATCAGAGCAATGGCACGTTTCACGGTCTTTGAGTGTGCAGACGCGTAAGGTAAAAGTTCCTTACGTGCACGTGGAGAGTACTGCGCTTCAGAAAGGCCAGCGGACTGCCTCATTCGGTCTGAATTTAACATTTCACAACAAGAAAGACAAAGAGGGGGAGCAACTAAACGTATTTATTTCTTTCCATCATCTCTTTAAATGCAGTAGTTTGAACTTAAGCATGCCAAAACATTTAATGACGACTCCACATCACTCCTCTAACATCATTGCTAACATGGTCGCTAAAACACGATAGTGTTGGCTGATATTTGCTACATATTTGCCGTAATAAAGCAACAGATTGTTTTCTTATTCACAAAATTTTCGCCCATTTCTAAATCTATAGTGCACCTAACTGCACTCTGTACTCACCGACGTAACTTTCCGATGCCTCGTGACGACGCTATGCAAGCTGTCGGTGTACGGCGACATCCGGTTAAATGCGCTCTATTGGGGCTCGCGTCTTTTATTGGCTAGGCTAATAATTTCTAATAAAGCACTCAAGTAAAAACTTCAAGAGCTGATTATCTTGTCTAGATGTTCCTCCACCGACTCAGGAAATTTTTCGTGCGCGCAAGTTCTACTTACCGCTAGGACGCTTTCCTACGAAGGGGAAACACGTGCAAGCACTGAGACCGATATAACACAAATTCAAAAAGGTTTTGTTGCTCAAACAAAAAGTAATTTGATAAAGGTTTCTCAGTTTGTAGAGAATGAATGTTTCTAATAAATACACTATTTAGCGTATTTTTACCCCGGCCACCTCAATGCTGAATTTACGACTAAACATAGGCTAAAACTAACTTTTTTGCAACTTTGTCGCCAGTGTTACAGGGCATTTCACGTTATATTAGTCCCAAATTATTTTTCACTTACAGTACAACTTGCTGGCAATTAGTTACTATGAAATATAACCTTTCGGTAAAAGTTCTCTTTCTGCAAAAAATCTCAATATGCACCAAATTTTGCATATTTAGTGCCGTATAAGAAAACTCACGGAAACGTGAAAATCGACAACACCTTTTTTTAAGTGAAAAGCCTGTGTGTAAGGGAAAACCGTGTGCTCGCCTAATTTAAGAAGAGAGAATTTTTGACAACGTGTTTTACGACTCGTACTTTCGAGCTTTCTAAGAAGCTTCAGATGTTCCAAGGGTCGCTAAAATTTTTTTTCGCAAAAATGTTTTTTAGAAACATTTCTTGCTTTAAATTGATGGTCCTCAATTTTTTTCAACGAAATCACTGACGGTCGAGCGCCAAGTTTGGGACATTTGGCGCGGGATGACCCACATACGTATATCCACAAATATATGTATGCAGGGAAGAAACGACGAACCATAAACGGTGGGGGAGAGGCAACGAAAGCTTCGCTTGGATAGCTGAACTGCCCATACTGCCACGTGCCTGCGATACCGTGTACCATAACCATCCTATGTTCTATGTTCCTATATATACATTCTTTGGCTGATATGATTTAGTTGGTTGTCTGCGCCTGTGTTAGTACTTGTTCCCATTGATCACACTTTCTTCCCACATTTCGGGGCTTTACGCTGCATTTGCCTCATGGTATTGTTAGTTTATACACGCTTTAAAATTATATCGCTGGAGAGCAGAAAACACGTCCTCGCCTATGCATGCACACCTGAATGAAAAAAAAAGCAGCACAGTTTTTTTTTGTTTTTTTGTAGCAGTATAGTATTTGCGTGCTTAGGATGCATCACCTACCAATTAATGACCCACACAGAGCGCAGGCGCATATTCTCATGCTGTGTGCGTGAATAGGGCCTATCAGGGGTAGTCGTGTCAGCGGGAGTAAGGAAAAGCACCCGTCGTATACTGGAAGCTCACCCGTTTTTAAGGCAGAGAGTCGGCGCATTCAAATGCGTATGCGAGAGTCGCTCAGCTCGGCAATCTTTTTTCCGAAGCATGATTTTTAATTCGCTGTCTGCTAATGCGTTCGAGATCCGATACCTTATATTAGCTATAACAGGAGATTTGGTGATTCCAGGCCCACAAAGCACGACTCGTGTGTGTGCCTTGTGTGGCTAATCATTATTTCTTTTTTTTTTGTTCTACAAAAAGCAATACCTCGAAAAATGTGCGCAGCTCATTGAACCGCATGCAAGCACCTAGCAAACAGATAACACGGTTCGTTATTCACATGCATAATAAAAACTGGCCTCGATCTCTACGACAAGCTCCAAAAACTGGGAAGCCCAGTGTGAGTCTTTGCCAATAGCAATGCAGGCTCCCTCACTGCAGAAGCGCAGTGCTGAGGCAACTAGAGCGGCGGGATATGCAATTTCCCCATCGTAGCCAGCTAAAGATGTCTACTGTTTATCAAAACCCAAGCAGCCATCTCTCGTTGCCGTTCTTCTTTTGTACCGCGCGCTTACAAAAAGGTTGTAGTAGTTACCAAGTATAGGTTACTAACTGGTTGTCACATATGTTACAACAATATTCGTAAGTGCAGTTGATAACGGTAGCATTAGTAAGAGTTACTAGCTCGAAAAGGTAGGAAATATTACTAATGGGGCTCATGTACCGGCTCCAAAACTTTGCAAACGTTTTGAAAGCACCTCAATTACCATTATCAAAAGTGCGCCTGCGACAGCCTTGTGTATATTAGAGGAACTTCTAGGCTATATAAATTAGGTCGCTTCCCTTTTAAGCACACACGTAAAACAGAAACATGGACCGCATTCGCCAGGCTCATTGTATTCATTAAACCATTATTTATGGCACATAACTGTCATTAGTGTGTGGGTGATTGGCTATGCATTGTACAGAAATTAACACATTTAGAGATAAAAACTATCGGACAACGCAATGAACAGGCTACTGCGCGAAATAACGTAAGTTTCTACAAACATACTTGTAGCCACAGTTTTGGTGACCACAATTTGTGCCGCTAAGTACCTATATACTTTCATAAATAAATAAATTTGTCGTCATAAATCTGTACAAGTTAATGTGTCTGCGAATGTGCGCAATGAGGTAGCACATAAGTGTTAATAAAACAGATATAAAGAAGCGAAACTACAGTTCATTTATAGAGTGCACAGAAGCTACCATCATCTTCACAATACACAACGAGAAAGATGAGGTAGTAGCCAGTACTAACTTACCTCGATTGCACATATAACTCCAATTGCTCTGGAGTTAGGAAATAGCTAGTAAAAAGTTAGTAGCTGTCGGTGAGGCGCAGTAACTTGTGCAGTTGCCAACTTTTTGTTTGCAGTTACAAAATTCGTACTAACTTTTTTTAAGAGTTTGGAAAGCGTTATTATGCGCCACTACATTATTTATTCGTTGTAAGGCTTTGCTTCTTGTTATATATATATTTTTGTAGTCGAATTAGCTGCTGGTTGGTGAATGCCAAGTCAATAGTCTCAGTACTGCCTTGGCGCTTCCACATATTGTATTTTTTTAATATTTCTCTGCTGACATCTTCAACTGTGCTTTCTTCTGTAGTTTCATGTTTTCCGCGCTTCACGAGTAAGACGTGGCGGCTCGTACCTACACAGCAGTTCTTCGCATTCCTGCTGTTGGAAAAGAAAAAGAAACCACTATGTCGAATCTTCAATGAGCACTATTGCAACAGGAATGTTTCAATAATTAAAGAGAGCGTCTGCCGGGAAGACCGATAAAATCGGTGTCGCAAATAATATATCCCAAATAATGGATAGGTCAACAAGCCGGAGACGATTCCTGCTTGCTCACATGAAACACGTGTGAACAACGTGCTTTATGCTTTGAGCCACAGGAAACGCAACCATGAGAACAGTTATATTGTGTGTCCCAGCTAACGTTAGCCAAGCGGTTCAAAGAAGAAAAAAGATGAAAAGATCCCAGTGCAAGATAAGATTTTAAGGCCCACGGTGTTCGGTCATCAGAGCCCTGACAACCAAACACCGTGGGCCTTAAAATCGTATCTTTTCCCGTGTTAAGTTTTTCCCCCTTTTAATCGCTTGGCTACAGTTAGCTGGGACACCCTGTAGATGTAATAAAGAAAGCTGGAGGAAGTTTCGGACGACGAAGAAATGGTTCTTGTGCGGAACCCCGTTTTCTACTGCTCTAATTTTACGAGTATTTTTGTGTGTATTCGGGAGGCGCCACTCCTGATACCGTCTGCGATGGAAACAGAATCAGGTAGGTGTCCGGGCGAGGCAGACGTCACAGCGTCAAGCGCTCCGAGGAAGCGCAACCACCTCATGAGCAACACAGGCAACGAGGACACCATGCTGAACTACTCTGGTTCAGAAGAAGATGTGTCGGACGACGGTGACTACTTGACAGTTGTCAGGCAAAAAGGAAAGAAGAGAATCGTTACTGCTTCCTCATCTTCAATAAGGACGACAGCGATGGCGAAGAACAATGAAACGGCTCACGCCATCCTCTCCATGGCCGACACGCCGACCGACGACCTGAAGTGGCTAAGCAGACACGCCATATCTGTCACACTAGAGTATCTTGTCCCGAGTGCGATTACGCATGTGAGAATTAACACCTGGAAGAATATCTTCTCAGTCGATGTCAAAAACAGAGCAGTGCTGGATATCTTGTGCCCAGTCAAAGTGCTGGGCACGATAAATGTATGCAACATAAAGACCACAGGACAGCGATATTTTATCAGGAGTAATTTATGATGTCGATGAGTGAATCAACTACAAGGACCAGCCTATTTTGATTACCCCCCCCCCCACGAGCGGATGTACTATTATTGAAATCCGTCACCTAGGAGGATCACGTTGTGTGAAGATAGCCTTCAAGAGAGGAAGCTTGCCATCACACGTGAAAGCTGGATTTTTTCGTCATCCAGTGCGACCTTTCGTTTCGAGACCACTTCAGTGCCGCAGTTGTTTGAAGATTGGCCATGTCAGCGGTATATACCAAAATTCGACTGCGTGCCCAAAATGCTCTGAGCAGCACAACGCTGATGCTTGCCGAGCGACTGACTTCAAATGTGCCAATTGCTCTGGTGCCCACGAAGCATCATCGAAAGACTGCCCGAGACACAAGACAGAGCTCAAAGCTCTGTCTCAAAGCTCTGGCTCAAAGCTCAGAGCTCAAAGTACTCAAACAAATCGTGAGAGGCAAGTAGACTCACAGAGAGGCCGCCGCCAAGGTGCGATGACGATGTGCCCACCGTAGACGATCTTCGGCTGCTAAAAATACTGATACCGTCGTCAGAAAGACGCTGCTTCCTGCAGCTGGTGCTCCCACGGCGACCAACCGCACTGACAACACGGTGTCTGGTGACGCAGTACAAACGTCTACTGCAAATGCCTCGCCTGCACTTCCGGCATTAAATCCTCCAGCAGAACAAAAATCGACCGTGGGCTACCGACGCACCAATGACGGCACAGATCATGTGCAAGGTCAAGACAAGCAAGTAATCGAAATAATCAAGCCTCTAATGAAAGTCATTCGCGTGATGAGAAATGACAGGCAGACGCCATCTGCTAAGAATGCACTGCAAGTGCTTCGACGGTATGGATCTGGTTCTTGCGAGCCCCGAATAGTAAGCACAATGGCTCTACCGCCTCACCTATTCTTCAGACCAGTCAAGAGAGCGTCCATAATGCAATGAAATGCCCGTGCAGTGAAATCCCGTAATGCATATTTCCGCCAATAGGTTTTCGGCAATCAATTCCCCATTATTGTTGTCTGCGAACCGAACCTAAAGAAACTCGTTCGGCTCTCAGGATATGAACCTTATGTGTCATTGATTTTTTATGACATTAACAAGGTGATCCTCTACATATGGTGTGAACTGACTTATCTTCATCCAGTACGGTCTCATGACAGTAATCAACATGTCTGTTCAACCATGAAAAAACACAAATTTACGTTTACTCTAGTGGGCGCTTACCGCTCTCCATCAAGTCTTTTCGATAGACCGAGACTGAGTGACATTTTAGATACAACTCCTGGTCCATGGATTGTTGTTGGGGGCTTTAGCGCGCATAATTCGCTTTGGGGAAGTATCAAGGTAAATTCCAAAGGAAGAAACTTCGTTTCCTTTGCCTGTGCCCAAGAACTTTGCTGTCTAAACGATAGCAGTTCCACATTTGTGCGCGGCCGGACATACAGCCGTTGTTTAGACTTAGCTTTTGTCATGCGACCCTTCACTCGCTTCGTCCATTGGTTCGCAGATATAGAAACTCATGGAAGTGATCCCATTCCTACCTACCTGAAGATAAAAGGGCTAACCAAATCAATTTCATCAAATTTTCAACAAACAATCAATTGGTCCGTGTTTAAATCATTTAAGGAAGGCGCATGCCACAGAGGCTTTTCGCCCACACTGGAAATTCAGATCACCAACGCCATGCAGGATGCTGTGCGTTCATTTCGGTCATTAGAGAAATACATGGGACGGACTAAATCGGTCTACGACTTAGAGAGGCCACACACATTCAAAAGAGCATTCAGCGTCGCATTGTTGTGATGCAAAATGAACGCTGGAAATATTTTTGTGCGGCCCTCGTTCCGCGTAAATCTCTGTCGGTTGTCTGGAGAACAGTCCGTGGACTTGGAACAGATCTTCAACAGCGCCGTCCATTTAAATCTCTAGCCCTACATCCAGGACGCCGGGAAGTCGACGCAGCCAAAGATTACTGCGCAAGGCTCGCGGGCCCGACGTTCCAGCCTTGCACATTTATTCCTATTGTCCTCCCTTGCTTCTTTCTCCATCGATGAAGTGGAGGCCGCACTAGTTGGTTGCAGGTGATTGTGGTCACTAGGACCCGATGGCATCACATACACTGCTCTTGCAAACCTTCGTCAAGAGGACAGACATGCACTTCTTGGCCTATAAACACATCATGGCCTGACGGCTTGGTCCCTGCGACGTGGCAATCCAGTCACCTTGTTCCAATTCTTAAGCCTGGCAAGTCTTAATTGGAACTCTCATCTTACCATCCAATAGCACTGGCCAGCTGCGTCGGCAAGGTAATGGAGAGAAGGATCCTTACACGGCTATAATGGTACTTGGAATTTTACAACGTCTATCCATGGGTAATGAGTGGCTTTCGACGCGGATTCTCATCAATAGATAGCTTTATTGATCTTGTAACGTATGTACAACACCAGAAACATCTGAAACGAATCGCTGCGGCCCTATTCCTTGATGTTAATGGTGCGCATGACAATGTAGACCATGATGCAATTTGGGCCCCCTTAGAAGCTGTAAGGATCGGTAGACACGTCTTCCGCTGGATACGCAGCTATTTGAATGGAAGATCTTTCTTTATTTTAGCTGAAGACGGGCCAACGCCGTCTAGCTACACTAGCAGTGGTGTACCGCAAGGCGGAGTACTCAGCCCTACGCTTTTTAACCTGATGCTCATTGGTCTCGCCGATTCGTTACCACAAACCGTACAGCTCTCTGTATAAGCAGATGACATTTGCATATGTGCTTCAGGAGTGACAGGTGTCCAAGTCCGCGCACGACTTCAAAAGGCTTCAACGGCCGTGTCAACATGCCTAAGAAGGCAAGGCATGGAGCTTTCACCGGAGAACTGTGCACTCGTTGATTTTACTCGCAAAGCGATAGCCGCTTACGCCTTGCGGATCAATGACCAAAATGTACCACACAGAGGAACGCATCGATTTCTTTGTGGCATCATTGATAGATACTTGTCTTGGAGCGCTCAAGTCTCGTTCATGAGAAATCGCTTGGCTACCATTGCGGACCTTCTCGCATTTCTCGTTGGTAAGTTCTGGGGCGCAAATGTACCGTGAATGTTTCAAATACAAAGCTTTATTTTTGGGCTCACTGTGGTACATCTTACCTGTACTATTAAATATTTGCGCAACAAATATCCCCAAACTCCAGAGTGTGCAAGCCCAAGCACTCAGAACTTGTCTTGGCCTCCCAAAAACTACTTCATTTATTGCGGCAGGGATCATCGCCAGAGGCGCTCCTTTGACAGTCTACTTTGCTAAAGATGCCCTGGGAGCACGCATGCGACACTTTACTCGGATTCACTGACACGATCTTGCTTGCCAACAAAGAGGCTACATTCTATATTTGCAAAAAGTATTGTAAGACACCAGTCCTACTTGCCCTCACAGTGCATGCCTGCAACACTATTATCAAACCCATTGGGCGTCTGCACCAACACCAGTGCAATTGACAATTCCGGGCATCAGAAAGAAAGCTGGAGCGCCGTTGCAAGCTTCGAAGCAAGTAACTTTGGAACACATTTACAAAGCGCACAGATTCCGGTAGTAAGTCTGCACAGATGGGTCGGTAAAACCCAACAGCTCTGCTGCTGCAGTAATCATCGCGGCAAAATCTGAAGAAATCAGGTTGTCGACTTCAGGTTGATGTGATCTCGACCGGGTGAGGCGGGTCTTCACCGCAAGAATCAGGAACGATGACGAAGCCGGGCATCGTGATGATGAAAAAAAAAGAAAAGAGTGTACTCACTTCGTTGGTGCAGGGATGTTACTCTTATCCTAGTCTCGAGCGGTTCAGATTAACACGGGGGCCCGGACGGCCTTAATTAACCCCTTGCGGTCTTGTGGTCGTCGACGTCTTCTTCGCGAGCCTGTGGAAGTATTAGTGATTTCGTCAGCTTCTGCCGTTTAGCTCCTGACCATTGGTTTGTCTTCTCTTCGTCCATCCTTTTGTGTCAGCTCGGGTCAGCAGTTGACAAGTTAATCATATGGGGGCCAAGACGGCCTTAATTACCCCTTGCGGTCTTGTTGTTGCCGACGTCTTCCCAGGCGGGGAACCTGTGGAAGCATTAGTGCATTCGTCAGGCTCTGTCGTTGATGGCCTCCTACCCTTCGGTTTGTCGTCTCTTCGTCCATCCCTTTGTGTCGGCTCGGGCAACAAAAGGGTGACTCCGTTTCGGAGAAGAGGGCAGTTATGTTGACATGAGGACGCCCGTTTGAACGCTTCTCACACATGAGAGGTCGTGGTGTAGGCTTAAAGTAACAGCCTTTTCTGGCACGAGTCAAACCATCTTCTCATGGGAAAGGACGCCTGAATGACCCCCGCTCTTGACAGGTCGATCATAATAGACCGTCCGCCACCAGAGGAGGTCTGGAAGGGGCTGCAGTATCCAAGCACTTCGAAAACACCGGTAGACCTCGTGCCTCTGCTTCGTTTCACCGATCATTCCAAAGCCTGTCTGGTAACACCTCCTGAAAATAAACCACGCCAAGCCCAAGGCACAACACGCAGCACCGAACCAACCACGAGAACTGCCAAGTTCACACGTTCTCCACGTAAAACCCTATCAGAATCGTACTTGTAGCCCTCGTACGAGATTCCTGAAAACTAACAAAAGGGAAAACCAGACTTCAGTGCGCATTTCAACCAGCCTAATGTCAAACGTTTTTGTGTTTCCTTTTTCCGAGAAAGCCACGGTTGTTGAGAGACTGAGAACGTATTGAAACCCAGCAATAATGGCGTTAATCGAAAATTCAAAACGGACAGACAAAACTACTTCGAAGAAAAGCAAAGAAAGAAAAGAGGCCCTTTACAACAGACAAGAAGCTTATGGATGCGTCTATTGGACAATTACTATGTCTTTATGCGTACTCGATTGGATCCCTCTCTGAAGACCTTCCGGCGTCGCCGAAGGCAACAAAGGGCGCCAGGGATACGCTGCCCTCTATCATCGTCTGCCACTTTCTGTGCCTGCGGCTTGCTTTTTCGTCGCTGAAAAGGAAGCCGTAAACGCCTAAGGAAATGCCAGCCTCCCTTTTCCCTCACTCTCGCGGTGCGTTCTACTGCAGTGACAGTCTGACTGGTCGTGTTTGTACACGCAGATATCGACCTAGTTAAACCTTTCAGCTGCACCCCTACTCGCAGAGACGCGTTCTGATTTGTTTTAGGTGACTCCTTCGTTTTCCCACCCGCCACAACGAGCCCTTTGAAGTTCTGCGTGATGGCCTGTTCCCTTGTCTTACGGGCTGTAGTGTGGCGACTTGCTCTATTCTTCGCTGAGCCAAATACTTGGCTCGCTTGATTTTGCGCTTTTTAACCAATTTTTGCCATGCCAGGCGGTGGCCTAATGCGCTTCTGAAGTTCCTAAGCGTTGGGTTCCCGCCTTGCTGGACCACCCTGGCATTCTCCTCTCCTTTTGACGATTCGGGAAAGCTGCCCAAGTGCGGAGGTACGACGGAGCTTTTCAGCGCCTCCTTGAACCTTTTGGAACTGCTTAAGCTAGTCTCGTCTCCACAAGGAACGACCTCCGGCATAGTCCTTGTTTCTACTTTCGCGACGTAATCGCTTTCTTTTTCCTTCGCGATTCCTTCGTCAGCAACCTTCAGTTAGGTCTAAAGAGCTTTCCGAATGGTGTCAGTACCAAATTATTCTCTAATTCCTCTGCTAGCTCTTGCTGCGGCACCCTCACTCATTGAGTTTCCTACAAAAATTACTAGAGGGAACTCTGGCGCTGCAGTCGTCCTACCAATGGAATGATGGGAAGTATATGGATTTGTCTGGTCTTCGTGCTTGTGGATTCAGGCGTTCTTGTGGCTTTGTATATTACGCTATATAAATCTTATTGTCGTATATTTCAGCGCAATCTATATTCTTCAAAGTGCAGAAGACACCGGGAACGCGTAGAGTTGCTATTAATTGTAACGATTGAGCTTGTCCAGGTGGCCAAATCGAAACGCGCCAAGCGTCTCAAGGCACTGGCATGCCCGCGATGAATTCATAAGGGCGCTTCATTCGCTTGTCGACACATAAGTCCGTGGCTTAAAAAAATGTTCATGTTCTCCGCTCCAAAGGATTTATTGGGCCCTGGCCGAGGTGCTGCTCAGGCTTCAGCCAGCAGCAATGACTACCGTGTTGTGCTACCGCGTCTTCCTACCGGTAAGCTGGTTGTGGACTCCGTTTTCCTGCATGCTGACTTAAGTGGTCGACCGTACAGAGCCCAAGACTTCAGAGACGCCCTTCGGAACATTATTGACCTGAAGGAAATAAGTTCCAACGGTCAATTTCAAATGTCGCACGTGTGGATGGCAACGTGCAAATCAGCAATGAAAAAATCAAAGCTAGTCACGTGCGGAGAATTATCCGTAAAATGTAGACGCTGCGTCGTTATTGACCCTTAGCCCACGGAAGTAAAAATGAAGCTTTTATGGCTTCCTGAGCGTTTGGGAGACGATTTGATTCGAGATGCGCTCCAGGCTTACGGGAAAGTGAAGTCTATATCAGCAGAAAGCTGGAGAGTATCGGAAATGGAACAAATGCATACCCTAAATCGTGACATGGTGTTGACTCTTGCCGATGGAGTCGGCGTGGGGGACGTTCCACATCTGCTATATGTTTGTGGAGTGCAGAGCCTTGTATTGATTCCAGGCCGGCGCCCGCTTTGTCTCCGCTGTAACAAGGTTGGGCACATTCATCGAAACTGCAGAACCCCACGTTGTGAAGCCTGCCGACGCTTTGGCCACACAGTTGAAGAATGTGTTGTGACATACGCCGACAAGTTACGACACAGAACAAGGCCTCCGTATGAAAGCTTGCAGGCTCACATAATGGATATTACTGAGGTTCTCGACGTGACTGGAGACGTTCCCTCTTCGGCGGATACCAGCTGTGCCAGTAAGGCCCCACTACATGTTAAAGACAATGGCATCGCAGAACTGCCCATGGAAAAGGAAAGTAGAGATGAGAAAGAAGCACCCGTAACCACGCAGCCAGTTGCTGCCCAGCCAGCGAATGAGGCAGCCGCTGATGACTCATCTGCTACACCGAAGCATCTCAACACGTGCGCTATGCTAGCAGAGGACCAACGAAGTAGCGCGGATATGTCAATTCCGAAGCGCCGTGCGACTAACAGATCAGAATCAAGCACGGACAGCGAGACGGCCAGTACCACAAGAAAAGCACGTCGCCGTAAAATATCGACACACTCAGGACAATGCCGGCGATCACGGTCCAGGAGGCCTGGTGAGGGTTCGGAGGGAGCCTCACCGTTACCCTCTAGGACCGACCGCATAGAGAATTAAGTCTAAATAGTGGGTAGTCACCATGGCCCTGTCCCAGCAACTTCTCTTCGCAACTTTGAACGTACGAGGCCTTAGGTCTTTGCAGAAACAGGCGCAGCTTCGCCGGCTTTTGTCTAGGAAGCGCCTCGACTTCGTCGCCGTGCAGGGGACGAAGACTGAGAGTGATGACGAGACAGAAAGGGCTTTGCGACATTTTCTGTCAGAATATAATGTCTGCGTTTCACACGCTGTTGGTTTATCCGCGGGCTGTTTCCTGTTTCTGAAAAAGAGCCTAGTTTGTTCAGCATTTAGTTACCGTGTAGACACTGAAGGTCGATATATATGTTGTGATATTGTGTCGCAGGGTGTGCCATGGCGATTAGTCAACGTCTATGCATTTAATGACGCTGCAAAACGAATTCTCTTATTTGATACTGTGCGAAGTCTAATGGACTGTGATCGTTGCATTGCGTTAATTGGAGATTTCAATTGTGTATGTGATCCGAGCGACCGAAGTGGCATTAACACTCAACGGGAGTGGAGTGGTGAAGTTTTGTCTAACGTAATAGAAAATGCAGGGCTCATTGGTATAGGAGTGTCGGGATAGGGAGCTCGCTCTTCTACACGAATTCAAGGTCGCTGTTACGCCCGCCTTGATCGGATTTATGTTTCTTCATCATTCCTCTCCCGAGGACTGTCCTGTATTACTATTCCAGTTTCGTTCTCTGATCATCGCACGCTTATCGCAAAGATTGGTGAGAAATCTGTAACTAATTTCCGACCACAGTGGGCACTCTGGAAGCTTAACTCTGAGCTCCTAAATGATCAGGAAGTTATTAATCGCGTGCGCATGGCCCTAAAAAAATTTATTTCTACTGACTTGCCGTTATTTGCAGCTTGGGAACTCTTTAAACAAGAGGTGCGTATATTGGCTATAGAAATAGGATCGCTGAAAGCATTCTATAGAAAGAATGAAGAAACAATACTTCTTAAGAGCCTACACAACCTTTATCAGATGGAATGCAAAATGTCAGGCACTTACATTGTTGACATAGAAGATCGTAAGTGTGAGTTACAAAAGTACGATGCGCTGCGTTACAGAGGTGCGCGAGTTCGATCTCCAAATAGATGTGCTCTGCAGTCTGAGCAGCCAACACGTCAACCTTTACTTGACGAGTGACGTCTCGCTGTCCACAAAGTAATTCCGGAAATATACTCCGAAGGTAGTCTTCTAACAAATACGAATGACATAATTTCTAAGTTCGAAACTCACTACAGTGTGTTGTTTAGTGCCCGGCCCGATGATCACGATGCAAAAGTCTTAGAGAGTTTTGTGCCTCTTGTAAACCCTTTACAGGATGATGACTGTGCATTCATTAGTGATACCCTTACGATACAAGAAATTGAGCTAGCTATTGATAAGCTGCCTCTGTCGAAAACACCCGGCCCCGATGGACTTTCCTGTGAATTTTACAAAGCTTTCAAATCAATTATCAGTCCCATATTATTGTACATTTTTATTACAAGTTTAGAGGTAGACGCCCTTCCGAAATCTTTTTGCAAAACCCACACAGTTTTAATTCCGGAAAGCTCAGATAAGGAGTAACCGCGTTCTATTGAAAGCTACCGACCAATCATATTGTCAAACGTGGATTATAAGATATTTGCAAAAGTTTTATCAAATAGATTGCAATTTGCAATGCCAATTCTCATTGGTTCTGATTAGACGTGTGGAATTAGGGGCCGGTCCATTCAAACCAACATACATATCGCCCGTACACTTCTTCAATACTGTTACGGTTCCACTGAGCAGCTTGCAATGCTCCAGGTAGACCTTGCTAAAGCTTTTGATCGTGTCAGTCACTCCTATTTATTTTCTCTTCTGGAGCACGCCAATGACGACTCCGTTGTGCTTAAAGGGTTAAGCTTTGCTATACGTGTTGTACTACTCGTTTAGTTATTAATGGCCAATTCTCTAAACCCGTTTCCATTTGCTCTTCATGAAAACAAGGATGCCCGATGTCCCCATTACTATTTGCCCTTCATCTGGAACCGCTATGCTTAAGCGTAATTCAGTCGAGTTAGATCCATGGCTTCAATATACTGGGTAATGAAGTAAATGTATTAGCTTATGCAGATGATTTAGCGTTCTTCTGCACTGATAAGTCCAGTGTTGAAAAGGTAGTATCAACAATTGAGGATTTTGGCAGCGTATCAGGAGCTCCGCAAAAAGCTTAGGCTTATGTTTGGCTCATGGTGCTATATACCAGAACAGTTTGCAGGCGTTAAGTGGACCGGTGTCCTGCCAAAGTATCTTGGCGTGCCACTAGACGCATAAAAATTAAACGCACACTATTGGAAAGAACGGGTTTCGGCCCTGCAAAGTTACGCCCAGACATTCGTTCCACACAAACTTTCTATGTTTGGGAAAGCTGAGGCCTGCAATAAGTTCTTGGCAACAAAAATTTACTATGTATTGAAAGTTATTCATTGTGCCAGGCTCTACATACAACGCTTTCACCGAATCTTTGCAACCTTCGTATGGTCTTCAACTCTTGAGCCCGTGAGGAGAGACAATATTTTCAGGCCCCTTAGTGAAGGTGGGCTTGGTTTAGTACATCTTTATGTGCGGCAAATAGTGCCTCGTTGTTTTTTTTTTTCGCGATACATCACATCCTATAATTCAGTCATCCATGCAAGTCACACTTCTTAATGCGTTACATGAGTTAATTGTTTCTTCCAATTTTTCTTCGCGCTTATGCTTGTGGGTGTTCATGCAAGAAGTTTACTTGGCGGTTCGTTTCCTGGCAGTTCGGTTTTCCACTGAAAACTTGTACTCTGTGTCGCAGAAAACATTATACAAAGATTTACTGTCCATGCTATTTCCGCCCCCATTTTACTGATCACTATACGTTCAATGTCTAGGTCACGATGTAATAAATCGAGTTCGTAAAATGTATATATCCCCTTGCTGCAAAACATTCTTTTATAAACTTCATAGTGAAACCATACCGGTAAAAACATGGCTACGGAAAAAGAAAGGGTATCTTTGTATCTTCTGTTAACTGTCGCCTTTGTGAGGTGCCAGAGACGATTGAACATTGTTTTATTAGCTGCACCGACGCCATCCTGTTTTGGGATGTTTTCCAACGGACTTTAAAAAAAAAAGACTTTGAGATTAACGCTCATACTGTGCGATACCTGCTGCCAACCTCTGATAATAGTGTATCCTTCGATATGTTTTTTCTCATGAGAATGCACAGTTTGTGGAAAACGCGAATGATGGACCGAAACGCCGAAACGGTGGTACCTACAAGAGTAATTTTATCCAAATGACACTACACCTAAAACATGTTTATGATGGACTCGATATACAACCGGACTGGAACCCTATTTTGGTGAGATGCTCATCCTTACCACCCTCTAAAGTGAAACCAACGTTTCTAGTCACGGTAAGAACGCTGCCTTTTCTGTGTGTGACTTTTATTGTGCCCTCCATTCCCTGACTATGCAGAAGTGGTGAACGTCGGGTTGAATGCTACTGTAACAAATACCATGAAAGAAAGAAAAAAAAAGCATCCGTGGCCTAATGGTTTCAACATCAGGCTTCTGTGCTAGAGTCCCTTTGTTCGAATCCTCCCGTCGGGCAATATTAATTATGTTTATTTAATTATTTATTACGCAATACACTGTTGAAAATGACGAGTTTACAAAGTCACAAAGCCGTTTGAAGCCAAAAGGACGAAGTTTAGGCAAGTCCATGTACTTCCCGTAATTCGCCTGATGGTACAACCACTCCCATTGCAGCTCCCGTAGACACTAGCGCCAGAGTTCCCTCTAGTAATTATTGTAGAAAACTCTATGCAGTCACTGACCCGGATGCCTCCTCGCTATCGCTTTTTTCACTGATTTCGCTAGCTATGTGCTGTGCTTCCTGTCTCTCACGAGGCACAGTTCTGGCTTTGTTGCCGTGATTTAACACCGCCGCGATCTATTGAGCCTTCGAACGCGTGAGAGCTTGGACCGTATGGTCGCCAAAACTCAGGCTCTTTTTCTTCACCATCATGTCCGAGTGATTTGAAAATAAGAAAGGACAGTGTTGCGGCAGATTTGGCGATACTGCTACTTCAGCCACCAATAGTCCAAATGGATCTTCAATCTTTACCCTGGCTATGGGCAAGCAAACACTATTGTTCTCGACTACCTGCTGGATCCACGCATATTCCCTGGTGATATCCTCAGTTTTGACAAACGCAGAGTGGACCATCTCCATTGTCACAGCTGAGTGCCCAAGTAGTTTATACGGCATTAAATTCACTACTCGGTCGCGAAGGTAGGGTTCTAAGAGGGCCAAGTTGTCATCGTCCGCTTTCACAAAAGAAAAAAAAACAATTCTAGGCTTCCGACAGCCAGTCGCAACGTGTCCAGGCTCCTGGCAACGGAAACAGACAACCGGCTTTCTAGCCTCAAGCGCTTTTTCTGTTTTTCTTTCGTCTTTCACTGCGGTGTTATTATTTCCTGAATTATCGGGCTGCAAGTCTTTTATCCCTCCTCCAGCCTTTTCGTGTTGAATGGAGCACCTGTTTTCCTCTTTACTGAATTTTGTCAATGGCCTGACACGCGTTTTTTCGGATTAGCGACGTGCAGCGAATTCGTCTGCTAGTACTGTCGCATGTTCCAAGCCCTTTTCTCCCGACCTATTTTGAATCCATAGGTGCATCTCTTCGTTCAAGGAGCCATAGAACTGCTCCAAGCAGATTAACTCAACAACCTTGTCGTGACAACCAAACGCATCTTGCCCTTTTAGCCACTCAATTAAGTTAGCTTTCAGCTTATGAGTGAAACCTTGAAAAGACTCACCCGGCGTTCTAACTGTCTCCCGAAAACGACGACAGAAAGCCTCCGTTGAGAGTCGATATTTCCTTAGCAACGCAGGTTTTACTTTCTGACAGTCATCGGCGTCGTCTCTCGTAAGCCTAGCAATTATTTCCGTTGCTTCGCTAGGAAGAACAGTCAGAATCTGTTGCGGCCAGCTTTCTAGTGCCAACCCGTTCTTCTCGCAGGTTCATTCAACAGTAACGAGAAATGATTCCATGTCATCGTTTACCTTGTACGCAGGCATGAGATCCCTTATTTTTGCTCTAGCTTCACCTGAACGTCTTTAATTTATTTAGATCTTTGCTGATTGCCTGGCCAAATCCCACTGCACGTCTAGTTTTTTAAAGCCTTATTTCATGAGCCCTCTGTCTTTATTCTGCAGCTTTTTGTTCAGCTTTCTCAGCTCGTTTGTCTATCTCCTCCTATGCTTCTGAAATTTCGCCCTCAAGAGCCCCGCATTTCTGAATCGCCTCAATAAGCTGCAACTTTCTCTGACTTGTCCGGACCTCAATTCCCAGCTCTTCACATAGTAATAACAACTCTGGCTTATTCAGTTTGCTTAAGTCCATGGTCAATTCAGAACAAGGACTTTCTTACTCTGCTGTGGCGTGAGGAAGCTTTCAGCAGGAGCCGGCACATACAGAAACTAAATTGCACTTTTAGAAAACACACGAGCTAAAACTTGGAAAATTCTCAAAGAAATTCAAGCGCTCACCATTCTGCTGAAGCCGGGACGAAGGGTGGAGTATCCCATTGCTGCCAACCAGTTGATACGATCTCGACCGCGTGTGGTGGGTCTGCGCTGCAAGAATCAGGAAACGACGATGAAGCCGGGCATCGTGAAGATGAAAAAAAGTAGAAAAGATTGTATTCACTTCATTGGTACATGATTGCGACTCTCATCCGTGTCTCGATTAGTTCTGAGTAACACGGGGGCCAGGACAGCCTTAAATAACCCCTGGCGGTCCTGTGGTCGTCGACGTCTTCTTCGGGAGCCTGTGGAAGTATTAGTGCTTTTATCAGATTCAGCCGATGAGCCCCTGACCTTCGGTTTGTCTTCTCTTCGTCCATACTTTTGTGCTTGCTCGGGGAAAAAGGGTGACGCCGTTCCGAAAAGGGCAATTATGTCGACATGGGGACGCCAGCTTGAACACTTCTCACGCTGGACAGGTCAATCATACGGGAGCCAAGACGACCTCAACTACCCATTGAAGTCTTGTGGTTGCCCACGTCTTCCCGGGGAGCCTGTGGAAGCATTAGTACACTCGTCAGGCTCTGTCGTTGACGGCCTTCCACCCTTCGGTTTGGTGTCTTTTCGTCCATCTCTTTGTGCCAACTCGGGGAATGAATGGTTGACACCGTTTCGGAGAAGAGGGTAATTATGTTGACATGGAGACGCCCACTTGAACGTTTCTCACACTTGACAAGTCGAGGTCCAGGCTTACCATAACAGCCTTTTCTGCCATGAGGCAAATCATTTTGTCATGGGAACGTACGCCTCAATGTCTCTCACTCTCGACAGGTCTATCATAACAAAGTGTCACCACCTCGACGAGTGCTGGACTTGCGGCACTCCGTGCTGCACTAATTCATTAATCAAGAATCAACGCAACAATGGACAGTCTTTAGTGATTTCAAGGCAGCCCTTCAAAGTTCAGTGTATACAAAACCCAATGCGCCACGGACCGAATGAACAGCTGGCCTCAGAAATTGGACCGATATATCATCGCAGCCATGATAAGGGCCACAACATAATGTTTCAATGGCGTCCAGGACATTGCAGCATCAACGGGAATGACCACGCAGGCAAAGCCGCCAGAGCTGCTAATGAAAATGGTCAATTTGTCTTGGTCCTACTTTTGTGAATAGACTTTTGTGAACAGCGGCTTAGCTACGATTGATGTCCCATGAATGTACTTTACGCCTGTGGGATTCAAACGTTTTCACCATGTCTCGTTTGCGTTCGGTGCCTCCAGATCTACGGATGCATCTACCGCCTGGGTTAACACGACTGAACAGACAATGCTGTACCGTCTGTGGCCAGTCGTGGCATTTACAAGCTCATATGCTTTCCTCATTTGAATGGCCAACAGCCCCACGTGCTACACATACAGTAGCGATGGGACGCTCGCAAACATTATATGTGTCTGCCCGCGATATAGTGATCAGAGACAAGTGATGTGCGGAGTGCTGGAGCAATCGGACCATCTTCCATTATCAAAACTAAAAGCTTTAGGTCAGTGCTCCCAAAGAACACCCGCTCTGAAGGCCTTACTAGCGTTACTAAGGTTCCCGGGGTCTACGGAGCTTCACGAGAGACTTTAAGAACGCCACCCCCTACCACCCCACAGTGTACGCGGTTTGCGCGTGCTCGCCTTTTCTTTTCTCTCTCTCTCTCTCTCTCTCTCTCTCTCTCTCTCTCTCTCGCCCCCTTTCACTCTATTGCTCTTTTAATCTCCCTTAAGCCTTCCCCCCGTGCAGGGTAGCCAACCGGAACTACCTGTGGTTAACGTCCCTGCCTTTCTATGCACCATTTCTCTCTCACTCTCTCTCTCTCTGGAAGAAGTCACCACTCATAATTGTTTTACAGCTGCTGTAGGTCGATGACAGCGGACATTTTTATGCTCACTTTTCTTCATTTTTTTCCGAGGGTAACAAACAGGAGAAATAGACGACGGGAGTTTGCTTCATTGAAACTGCCAGGATGAAGGAGGAGCCGCTCATCGTGGGTAACGTGGTCAAACAATGCTCCTTCCGGTACGGGAAAGGCGGTCTCTCATCTTCATTTGCGGACGCAGCGGGGAACGCGGCGGGAACGGCGGCGTGCTCTGCGAGAGTCCAACTGCTGTATGTGACGCCCATGCGACCTGTGTGCCCCCGCTTCCCCACTGCAGGAAACGCGCGAGCAGGCCTGTGTGTCCCTCCCTTGACGTCGCTGCCATCAGTTTGGGGTATCGATCATCCTTTGAGGGCATTGGGGCGTCACCCACTCTTTCAAAATCTCTGCGTGATACAGAGGTGGCCGAGTCACTTAAGCGGCTAAATGCGTGCTGGGTTCCTTCAACAAAGGAAACTCTGAATAGAGCAAAGTTTCCTTTACCTCATTTGTTTAGACGAACGGCTTCCTCAAGCTCGAAGCAAGCGCCAGTGAACGAAATATTATTGTTTGCCTGTGCATACCAGATTGTTTTAAGGTGAAAGGAATACAAACAGATGCACGGAAACGATTCCCTACTAATCGGAGGTATAGGTACCGAAATGTGCAAATCTTGGAAATCCTCGAAGAAGCTTTCCGCCCTGTGCAGGAGGTGCAAGCAGCCTTTTAGTTTTACACAAAACTTGCTTTCTTATTCAGATGTGTGTGCGTGTGCGTGCGTGTGTGTGTGTGTGTGTGTGCGTGTGTGCGTGCGTGCGTGTGCGTGTGCGTGCGTGCGTGTGCTTGCGCGTGTGCGTGTGCGTGTGCGTGTGTGTGTGTGTGTGTGTGTTAAAGCTTCGTATCGGCATCTTCGTATCGGCAATACACTATGGTGATAATCAGGAAAAACCGGTTTCCTGTATATCTGTTGTCGTAACAGCCACACACATCTGCATTTCGAAGGAAAGCAATAATAATAATAATAATAATAATAATAATAATAATAATAATAATAATAATAATAATAATAATAATAATAATAATAATGTTTATTACCCATACGCAATTAATAAAGATATATTTGCTTGTTTGCCCAAGCCTTCCGTAGGCTTGTATGTAAGGTACTTGGCAGTCGGGGCAATGCCTTCTGTAAAGTTATTACAGTGAAACAAAATGTTCTTAAGCTAAAAAGAAAGAATATATATCACAAGTTTCTGAGGTACATATGCTCCACTATGGAACTGGGAAGGTTATTAAGCAGGTGGGCAATATAATACCTTCTTTGTTTTGTTCTATAACGAATTCTTGTCCGAGGAATTACAAATCTGGGATGTTTACGCAAAGCAACACTCTTATGGCGGAAATGGCGGAAATCATTGCTCCAGAAGTAACGTATCACAACATTGTAATGAAATAAAGACTCCAAATCAGGCATTTCTAAAAGTGGAAATAAGTTATCCGTGGTTTGGTGGTACGCTACACTCTTTGGTAAGCTTTTTAACGGGATGTCAATTTTATATTTCCAAATTCCGCTGCAATTAAACAAAGCAGGGAATGTTGCACCTTATAGGTGAGTAACTTAAAGTGTGTCCTATCATTTCAATAATGTTGATAGGCGCATACTTTCTCATACTGCAGAGTGCACATGCATCATTACGTAGCCGGGCACAAATTCGAGCCATTTGATTATTCCACGCTCGACCTGTCTCAAAATATTCTCCAAGATATTTAACATTGTATTGGAGCACAAACACAGTCAAAGCAATCAGAACCATGAAGGAAGACCGGTCGACTTGTTACAAGAGCCTTTAACGAATTTCTGAAATACACTAAGCGTGTTTTCAGAGCACTCACTTTGATAGAGTTTTTTCGATGCCAGTTCATAGCATTTTTCGCGTCACTTTCAAGTAATGCGACAGCTGGTTCATAATTAATGCACTTATAAACAAGCAGTGTATCATCAGCGTGAATGAAAATTTTACATAATGTAGTTACCTGTCCCAAGTCACAAACGTAAATAAAAAAAGCAGATATAAAACTGAGCTCTGTGCAAGACCTGAGTTAAGATGGCGCGAAAAACTTACCAATACATATAACCTGAGTCTAATTTACCAGGTGGTTCTCTAGAAAGGCTTGAAAATGTTCCCTAAGCCCGTAGTTTTGCACTTTGGCACATCAAATACTGTGGCTCACCGATTCGAACTCCTTAGATATGTCTGAACAAAGCACATAGGCTTCCTGGTTGAGTTGAAATGTTTGACGTAGAAGATCCAACAGTTCTTTGAAAAGCGCATACGTGCTTCCGCCAGACACAAAACCATACTGTGAAGGTCATAAGGTGCTTTATTTTAGCACAAACCCATCAAATGTTTTAAGCATGTGTCGTTCCTGCAGTTGCGCTGAGAAAGGAAGAGCAGAGATAGGGCGATAGCTCCTGGCTTCGATGCATCTCCGCCTTTAAATATCGTTATCATGTTTTACTTAACCTGATATTCTGCAAGTATCAAGGATTCTGTTAAATACAGAAAGAAGCGGATCGGCCAAATGTTTCACGTTCTGACGTATGTCTTGTGCAGATATGCCAACAAGATCAACAGCACGGCTCTTTTCCAGATCGATGTAGCAATTGATTAGGTCTTCTTAAGTTATTGGTGGAAGAAATGCCGTATCTGTTATTGAACTAAGACCATTGTTAAAATTAACAGGATCAGTGAACGTATCTTTATCAGAGCAAAGCGAAGAAAAGAACTCATTGAAACTACCCACCACACGCTGATTGATTGCCCCGAAACCTCTTGTGTCCGGGTCCAGATACGTACCTGGATAAGCGCCTCTAAGCTCATTTACCAGGGACCACATCCACGTTGGTTCATAACTTAAAGAAGGGAATTGCGCTAAAAAAAGACACGGACGAGTAAGGACATGGACGGGCGCAATGTCCTTACTCGTCCGTGTCTTTTTTTAGCGCAATTCCCTTCTTTAAGTATGTACGACCGACTCGCCCAACAACGTGCTCTCCTGGTTCATAACACAGGGGGAAAAATATTATTGCGATAGTAGTGCCTCTTTGAGCAGTGTGTCCGTGCTGTAACTTCGTTCCGGGATTCTCGATAGAGGTCGTTTAAGGTTTCGTCAGCAGAATGCTGTCGACACCGTTTCCATAAATTTTCTTTTTCTTCAGTAGCTTTTATTATTTTATTTTTAAGCCAGCATATGTGTGATCGTCGCTTTCAGACCGAGACTATGTTTTTGCATGCGTGTTTTAAATGAGAAATCACCGCTGTAATATTACTACATACACTATTCGTACAGCTATTTGCTAACGGTAATCCCCGCTGTAATATTACTACATACACTATTCGTACAGCTATTTGCTAACGGTGAGTTCCAGCCATATTGGGAAACTAGTCAATCCAATTTGGTTCAATCAAATGTTTCAGTGCATTGGGATTCCTTACTTATGTGGGGATAAAAATTTGGATATAAAAGCTGGCATACTATACAGTAGTGCTCTGCGAGTTTCTTTTTCATTCTAACGGAATTAACATTCGAAAAATCTATTGTGCGAACCAACAAGGGGTCAATACAGGAAGTTACAACACGAAACAAAAAAAGCTCATCTTCGTTAACAAACGACGCAATGCCATATTCACATAAGGTGTTCAAGAAATTGATAACGGTGGCTTTCTCCAGGTTCAAAATATCTACGTTATTGTCTCCAATGAGACAAACTTTCGAATTAGGTGACAAACAACTTAGATTTTGTTTTATTTCTTTCAAAAATATTTGCGCATGGTCGGAGGGGGGACGATATATCGCAGTGAACAACAAAACCAAGTCATAATTTCCAAAGCAAAAGGCTAGGCTTTTCACACCTGTAGAGGAAAACGTCATAATTGTAGTTAGTCATCTAGACTTGATGGATACTGCTATTCCACCAGCTCTCCTAGCCGTCCCGCAAAAATAGGTTCTTGGTTATTCGGTAGGCAAAACTGCGACATTTCATCTTGAACATTAATCTCCTACAGTACAAATGCATCCGCTAACTGAAAGCGTCAGCAACTTCAACAAGGAAATGAATACAGTACTTCCTTATCATTCTGTTGTTTGTGTGAACGACTGAAAAAGAAGGCGTACCACCGTCTTCGAAGATAGATCCCAACAAAAAAAAAAATCGTGAGAAAAAGAAAGTTAATCGCCATGAGTTTAAACCACTTTATCTATGTCAATGTTTGAGGCAATTTTGATGACATGGTCGTCCTTTCGGGCAAAAGATCTTTGCATTCAAACATACTTAAAGGTGTTTTCGTTGCTTTTAGATCAAGTTCTCAAACAAATTTTCTTGGTAACTTGGATCAGGTTTTCATTGATATACATAGCAGGCCTGACTTTTTTCTGTACCTTGCTATGAACCGTCAGCCAGTGTCCTGCAAAAAACTCGGAAGAAAAGCACGATGGGCGTTTTATCTTTTCTGACAGGCAGACAGCGGACCGTAACTACGTCATGGGGTTCAATATCTATTATTTACAGCTTCCGTGCGACATCCGCGATAGCAGTTCGCAAGTTTTCTTCCGGCGAAAATGGAAGCCCATGTAGCTGCAGGTTTGATAGTCTGCTATACTGCTCACAGCGATCCATATAAGCCAGCAACTGAACAATCTCATTGGAATGGCTATGCCCAGTAGCCGTCAGCGACACCACTTGAGTTTCGAGGCTTTTCAAAGCTGAGTCTGACTCCTTCGTCTGTATCATAACATATTCATAGGCTGATGACAGATACTGTACATACTTTTTTCAAAGTTTTTCAATTCAACAACAGCTTCTTTCAGTGACAGCACTGCATCTATTTTTGGTTTCAGAAGTAAGAGCTCGTCGAGCGTTTCTCGAAGAGGAAATTGATTGTTGCGGCCTTGGGAACAGCAGAAGCAGCCAAACACTAAGTAAGTAGTGATTACACACTTGTTTCTGCAGAGTAACATGGCAGGTATGCATTCAAAGAAGACTGCATGACCCTTGCAGGCGATGCTTGGTGCGTGCAATAATGCTGTAATGTTGCACATATGCGGAGCATCTTGATAAGGTTACTGCACTGAGGCAGTCTGCTGAGAGAGAGCTGGTTGCCACGAGAAATTACTGATATCTATAAAATACATCCTCCACTGACAAAACAGTGCAATTGAACCGGTTCATGATGGGGCAACCACAAAAAAAATGCACGAAAGTCTGCGCCATGGCAAGACGATCCAGACGGTATGCGTAAACGCCGTCAAATGCTCTCTGCGTGAAACCCGTAATGCCCTTAACGGGTAGAGTGCGCAAAAGGTAAGGGCTGCGCGGGAAATTTGGTCACTGCTTCAAGTAGCCGGGCGCCGCTTTGTATACTAGCACATTGCAGTGTTAAGAGCCGACGGCTGAAAAAAGAAAAGGAACGGGACCGAAGAGAGCCCTTGGCTGATGTTTGTGGGAAACCTGTCCCTTTTTTGAGTCGTCGCACTCAATGCACTCACCCGCCAGCCGAAATGGCTGCATGTTTCATTGAAAGTCGTTTTACTTGTTTATTCAAATACTCATAGGGCCTCTACGGCGCTACAGAGTGAATTGGTTAGCACGCACAAACTAAAAAGAAATCTTATACAATCGATATGTATTGATGCATATGTGTTACACATACATGTCAATATATTTTACGTACACATATGTTTTTCCCCCGTAACTCGGTGAGTCGTCATTTGCTGTGAGTGCGCGCGGCTGACGCAGATCATTCGTTTGCGAGTATTCAGTATGTGACAGGTAAACAAGCAATACAGAATTGGAAGCTTTCGTGTTTTGTCTACGAAGTTGACCGCTTCGTAAAAAAACAAAAAAGCCGATTATAGTCAGCGTTCTTGCTTGCAAGTTATAATATATATTGTCTCAGCCACTGCCATATTATTATTATTATTATTATTATTATTATTATTATTATTATTATTATTATTATTATTATTATTATTATTATTATTATTATTATTATTATTATTATTATTATCGGTGAAATGGGCAGCATATCGCTGCGACATGCTACGCAAGTTATCCAGGCAGAAGATCAGATAAGGTGGCTGAGTCGGTCTGTCGGTAATCCATACCAAACGTGAACAGGCACCAAACGAGAAAGAACGGCACTCGCCCCGTCTCGGTTTCGTTACCGTGTTGCTCTTGCGATGTTCACGTTCAGAAAGGAGCAGAGACAGAACCGCATTCGGAGGTTATGTAAAGCAGCGAAACTGTTTTTCTCTGACTGTGTTGTTTCGAAGGGAGATATACAAGAATAAATAAATCAACCTGAACTTTCACAGCACCGACGCATATAATTAAAGCGGCAACTAGCAAACTGTACGTATGCAAAAACCTACAAAGTTGCAATATGAACTACTTGTAATTAAAGAATTCAACGAGGAAAAGCGATCCTGGACCGGGATGATGTAACGATTCTGGTTCAATTATTTTCCTTTTCGTGCTTCATCAGCGCTCGAAGCGGTGTTCCACTTATGCTATTAACAGAATTGGCCGGTCTTGAGCGTTGGATGATTGGAAAATAACTCTTTTCATTATATCTACCCTCCAGTTTAACAGCGAAGCTGTTAGCTGGTAGTTGGTGAGGATTTTTCATGTCCGCGAGCGTGGTGCACACACAAAATCAAGCGGCAGCTCGAAGGCTTTGTGTTTCAGCTCGCGCGTAACATAATTATGTCTTCACATTTATTGGAAATACAATCTGATGTTATGATGCCTGCAGGTCGTGTGCCAGTCGTACTTTACGAATTGTTATGAAGCATTTTTCTTTGAGAAATTGAATTAGTTCAATGACGAACTTGCGCTAGGTGGAGGGCCTACAGACAGACAGACAAGAAACTTTAATTGGTCCTAAGGGACCACGTTGTAGTCGCGGGCCGCACCCACGCCGGGGGCGGAAGACCGTGATCTTCAGCCCTGGCGCAGGCCCTTTGGACAGCCCGAAGTTGGACTTGAAGGTTGTCGCTCTTGACGGGTTCATCCCAATCTTCTTGCCTGTTGAAAGGCGAGTGGCGCAACACAGAACATTGCCACAGCATGTGGTTCAAAGTGGATAGTTCCTCGCCGCAGTCTGGGCAGCGGGGATCCACACCCGGACTACAAGAATGAGGATGTATTCTGGGCTAATGATACCGCCACCTAGCGGCCGTTCGGACAAACCTCAAACGGCAGCTGATAAAGGGCTTTGTTTTTCAGTTTCCACTTAACAGGTTTATGTTTTCTCCTAGACACAATAACAATCCCAAGCTATTATGTCCCCAGGTTGTGCGTAAGTCGTAGTTTACACATTGTTCTGACGCACTTAACTTTTAAACATCCATTTACTTCAATAATCCACTTGCTCTTGATGGCTGGCATTAGAAGAATGAAGAGGCATGCTCCACCTCCGCACATGTGCGTGCGCGCATGACCTGCGCCGCGTGTGGTGGTGATGCGTGTGTAACGTCATATAACGTCGGCAACAGCTTCGCTGTACATCCACTTTCACGGGGTGGAATGAAGGCGCAGTTTTTACCTGCAAACTATATATTTGTCATTACACCCGTAGTCAAGTGCTGCACAGCGTCCTCCGTATAAGCGGCACGTCCTCGGTTAATCCCAGACCACCGCATATAAGCGTTCTTTCAAGCGAGATCATGCGTGACAAAACGCGGCCTACCCACTGCTCACGGCTGCATGCGGCCAATGAGCAAACGCAACGTTTATATGGAGCACTGCAAATTTCGATCCCAAAAAGCGTGCAGAAGCGTTGAGAGGGCGTTACAAAGCGAAAGGCAAAAGGAGAGACGAGGGAGAAGCTGTGAGCGAGAATGGAAAGCGAAAGGCAAAGAGAGAGAGCGAATAGACTGAAAAAAAGAAGCCGTCGCCTCTGGGCGTAGATTTGATGGCGGAGGAGGAGGAAAGACTGTGCCTGCCGGGAAGCAGCAAAATAATGGCTTGAGCCCGCGGAATAGGCAATTCTTTTCGGCGGCCATTATCATTTATTTGTACCAGCGACGTTATGCGACTGTGTTCGCGTTGTGAAACCATCTGGCCGCGTCATTGAACGCCCGCGGTGAGCTCAGCGATGTTCAATTTCGCCGATTTTCCCGAAAATGGTAAGAAGCAAGTGCGACTTCGCAAACTCGTGGGAGTGCGACCACAGGGCGACAATCAGCAGCGGTGAGCCTCCATGTGCGCTGGATCGTCGGGCCCTGGAGTGCGTGCTGTACAGCTGCGAACCAGTGTTGATTCGGTAGGTTCATCTTGGCTTACCATACTACTAAATGCTTAATTTCTGCCGTTGCATTATTATGAGCCAGCAGATAAGGAATGTCAGTGATTAAACGTCTGTTCGTGTAGTACTAATGCGGATACAGGCATTGAAGTTTTGGCGTAAGAACTACCTATAACTGCAGGCGTAGTTCCATTTCGGCTTCCTCAAATTGCATTATCGCTGGCGATTATTTTGCTTGCGTAGCCGGGTGTCCTTTCGTAGAAATTTTATGCCCAGATTTTCACAAGGGCTTGTGTATTATCGCGCCTCTAGTAATCGCGTGTAGGCTTCTAACCATGAAATCTTCCTTTTTTTTTATCACCTTCGTGGACTTTGCTAAATGAATTCATTGGATTTCGTCGTATAACCTAAATAAAAGCCGTCGAACGACGGCTTTATTTTTCAATTGTTTTTTTGTGTTACGCACTTTCCGCGGTGTAATATGGGGATTTGCGGGGGTTTCTGACTTTCCTGTTCAATGTGTCGAATTCACAAAACTTCAAAGCCTAGTTTCTTTCGAAGCTTGTTTGAAGCGAAAATAACATTTACTCCGACGAGGCAGAAATAAAGAAAAAGTGTAGGTTTGCGCTAGAAGCAGAATTTGCCAGAATATTTCTTGGAGAGGATCAGTACACTCGTTACTTGTAGAATTGGCGAAGTTCTATGCCTCTTTCAAAATTTCAATGGCACGATATCTCACGTAGAGCTAGCAGTTTCAAGTTTTATTGCAGACTAAAAAATCTGTGGATTTCTGTACTTTCGTCGTTTCATAATGTTGTCAGAGAGCAGCGCTGTATTGCTGAAGAACTATGAAAGAACTAAAAAAACATATCAACAAGTTGTACATTTTGCTTATCTCTTGTGATTGCTATGTAGCGTTAATTTTCGGCTATGAGGTACCCACTAGCCCCAAAACATGCCTTAATAGGACTTTTTCTTAAGAGCGTTTGTTTCTTAGATTGTCAAATTTCCGCAATTTTTTTTTTATTCTCACCTAACTGAATTTTTTTCTTATGCAGGATTAAACCGGGAGAGGTCGACACTAATAATAACACCACGAAATAAAGCAGAACCCCCGGCTTTCCACTGCAACTACAGAGTGGACCACAGCACTAGTAAGAGAAAATCAGGCCCGGAATTGCTGGTCACTGCCCTGCACAAAGATCATATGCATATGATGAAGCACACGAAGAAAACTCTGATATTCTGCCAGCAGAAAAGTGTGGTGGGGTGCAGAAAGACACAAATGTTTGCAATATGCTCGCATGCGGATGACAGTGAAGCATTTGCATGCGCTGTAGTATAACTACACGCATTCACGAGCCCTCTCACTCATTTCAGCTGATTTCATAAGAGTGGGAAGTCACTGAGTCAGTTTAGGTGAGTGTAAGTGAACGCAAGTGCAGATGAATGCCACTAAGCGTTAGGGACATAAATGAGTTCCTCTGAGTGCCAGCTGACAGTATGGGCTAATTATTTATTACCTGCAAGTGTAAAGAAATATAACTGCGAAATGAACCGTAAGCCTAAGCACATAGAGTTGATACCGAAGAGGACCAGTATATGGGAAATATATCCGTGATGAACGTGGAGGACGCAATTGAGCGTACTTTGCTGGCTTTGGTGGCTTGTTCAGAGCATTACGTGCGTTCCTCTAGTGTTGTGGCTTGGATACTTGCTTTACACTACGTATGCGCTCATTGTATTGAAATTTAGTAGGGATGGAGATTGGGGCTAATAGCACCAGTGAAATTTCACATAGAGAGCTGTAACTTGAAAGGTCGGACACATTCGCATGTCATTTACAATGTCACTTAAAAATCTGTGGACATCAATACCTGCCTCATTTCATAATGTTGTCAGAAAGCAGTGCTGCATTGCTAAAAAAACTATGAAAGAATAAAAAACATAACAAGTTGGACATTTCGCTTAATTATATCTAGTGGTTGCTATGTAGTGTTGATTTTAGGCTGGCCCACTGGCCAAAAATACGCCTTAATAAGACCTTCCTTGGGAGCTTTTGTTTCTCAACTAATCGAATTTCTGCAATTTTCTTTTTATTCTCACCCGACTGATTTTTTTTTCTATACAGAATTAAAGCAGGAGAGGTCGACAGTAATAACAACGCCGCCAAGGAAATCAGAACATTCGGCTCTCCAGTGCAACTATAGAGTGGACCACAGCACTGGTAAGCAAAAATCAGGCCCAAAATGGCTGTTCATTGCAGTGCGCGAAAATCATGTACTTATCATGAAGTACACAAAGAAAAAGCTGATGTTTTGCCAGCACAAAAGTGGGGTGGGGCGCAGAAAGATGCAAGTGTTTGTAATATTGCTCACATGTGGATGATATTCAAGCATTTGCACGCGCTGTACTATCGTTACAGCTCGACACACATTCAAGAGCTCTCTCACTCATTTCTGCTGATTTCACAAAAGTGGGAAGTTGCTGAGTTTAGGCGAGTGTTAATGAAAGCAGGTGCGGCTGAATGCCAGCAAGTGTAAGGGGCACAAATGAGGGCCCCTGAGCGCCAGCTGACAATGTGGGCAAATTAGTTATTATCTGCAAACGTGAAGAAATATGACTGTGAAATAAACCATAAGCCAAGCACATTGAGTTGATTTTGAAGAGGACAAGTATATGTGAAATTTGTTTGTGCAGAATGGGGAGAACGCAGATGAGCGGATTTCGCTCGCTTTAGTTGCTTCCTCAGAGCATTACGTGTGTTCGTCCATTGCCATGGCTTGAATGCTTTGTTTACATTATGCATGCACTCATTATTTTCACATTAAGTAGGGATGGGGTTTGATGCTATTAATGCCATTCAAATTGCAAACACAGTGCTGTAACTTGAAGGGTCGGACACATTGGCATGTTGTTCACAATCTCTTATGAGTTATATACATGAAAAGTGTATAATGCAGAATGCTCTGCTTTCTGTAGTAAATCATCACCACCTAGTTTTATAATGTTAAAATGGAAAACTTGGTGGGTTAGTTGGACATGATCTGATGTGAAAGGCGCAAAGATGAAAAAGAGAAAGATGAACACGCACACCGAGCGCCTTATTTACTTCCAACAATGTTTAGTCAGGAAAAAACGCCACCATTTTATACAAGGAGCACTATGGCAGTTCATCTGTGCACATTCGCGTTCAGGTAAAGCAGTTGTTTTTGCGATAATGAGATTAATGCAACACTCATGCACCTATCACCTGCCTCAATGATCCTTTTGGCCTCAATTACTAATCTAACCCATTTGTTTTGGCTTGCATTTGTAATCTCTATAATGAATTGCCAGGGGGCCCTCTCTCCCATTTTTAACATTGTTTTGATGTTGCCTCGGCCTATCTTTCACGCATTTCTCAGTTTGTCCCATCTACCACCTAACAAAGGAATTTCATAAACGACTCCTGTCTGACAATCGACGTATTTGCTTTTGCAATTTATGACACAGGCCGGTGGCTCGCGAAAAAAAGGGTTGGTCATTCTGCAGATCCTTGAAAGCTTGCATGGGGCAGAAAACATCACCTTGAAATGAGCTCGCTTGGCAATCTTCTACAAACTATGCAACATGCGGTGCATGTAAGATATGACGGCTACCTTTACTTTTTCGCGAGGTGGCTCCTGGGCCAGTTGGCAAGTTCACAACTTCTTCACGATTTTTTCTGCTACGGAAACTGGCGCAACTAGTGGGTAGCCTGCCTCTATTAGTCGTTCAGTCTGCATAAGAAAACTGTATGCCGCTTGATGCAGGCAGGACTTGAAAACGTTCAGCAGGCACATGTTAGCCATGTGGCATTTGACTAGATTGATTAGACTAGCTTGACTAAATTGGCCGTCTTCGTCTTCACGCCTTTCGCATCAGATCAGTTTTATAATGCTCACTGACACGTGCTCTTGGAGGCAGGAGCAAGAAAGCTAGGAGGATAAGCAGGTTAGGCAGGGTAAATACAAGCAAACTACTCTGTGCTGAGGAAAGGGCATAAAGGGAACGAAAGAAAACGGGAGAACCGATATTTAAAATAAAAAGGAATATGATGTGTGCACATCAATGCTATGCAGTGCTCTACAGCAACAACCTGCATGTAAAGTAGCAGGACAAAGCCAGGGTGTTGAGCACAGTCTGATAAATTGTTCCCTCCCCCAACAAGGTGGAATTAGGTGCAGTCGAGTTTGGTTTTCTAGCCACACCACAATGAAGGCAGTCATATAAGAGATCTCGGATCGTTGTCTCACAGCCTCAGAAGTTTACGGCTAACATAGAGACCTGTTAACATAGAGACCGCAAGGTCACTACTATATAGGCCTTGAACAAGTATTGAAGAAAACACAGCCCTAATAGGGCCAAGGTGAAACAGTTTCTGGAATTGTCTAACATTGAGTGCAATTTCTTTTTCCTTCCAGGTTCGACGATCGACTAGAAGTCCAGGAGTCATCAGAACAAATAATTCTGAACATATACGAATGATACCTGACGTGTTTCTGATGATGAAGCAATTATGTTAATATGAAGTACATATTTGAAAAGGCTTCTTTTTTTTCTTATTGGCAGTGTACATAAAAAGAACTTCACTTGTATTTCCCTGCACTGCGACGTGTATACGGAGTGTGCTTCACAGGACAAAAAAAGAATGTGTTGCTTGGCTCGTACAAGAGTTCTTCAAGTCAAATACGTACATTTTCTTGCTGCACTTTCATTCTTTTTTTTTCATGCTATTCATGGATAGCTACCTTTTCATTAACTGCGATCACATCGCTATCTAAGTTCCCCATTAGATAACCTATCTATAAAACATGTGACCTTACACTAAGTTTGGGACGTATGTGTGTTCTCTTCCTGATATCGATATTGATATTGAGCACCCTGGATATAAACAATAATTGTGGAGTACAACTGCAGTACGTTAGAAAATATAGGTAGTCAGAATATTAGATGAAAGAAAAACACAGTAAAACATCACTCCTTCACAATATAAAGCAACAAACACATAATAAATACTCAAATTACTATGTATTCATAAGAAATGGTAGCCACTACTTTTTTAAAAGTGCTAATGAGGAAGAATGTTTAATGTGTGATGGAAGGCGAATCCACAGTGACAACGCTATAGAAATAAGCAGTATGCCTTCCGTAGTTAACGAAATTTCGTTCAGACGCAAATCTGGTTCGATTAGTACTAACGAGATGATTACCTGACGAAATATTAAATGACAATAAATTATTTATAGACTTCCAACAAGATAATTATGAGATTAAAGTGTAATAAGTTATGCATAGATAATATCGTGAAGCTTTGGAGTATACGTGAAACGTTAGAATGTACTGAATGTTAGTCTTCTAATAGCTTAGTTCTATATGTATTTTCGTGAGATCGGGTGAGTTATTCCCTGATGGGTGCTTCCCCGTGATGAGATGCCGTAATTCAGGTGGCTATGAATGAAGGTGCAGTATAATTTAATCAAGGTGGACGTGGTCAACTAATGACGTGCATTCAGCAATACTCTTATGCTATACATCCACTTCCGTGAATGTGTGCAATGCGATTTTTGTTTTTGAGGGTAGAATCTAGTACTACCGCAATAAAGGAGCACTCATCGACAGCGTGAATAAAATTATTGCCAAGTGTAATTATAGAGTTAAAGAATTTTGCTACTGCAGTATAATATCATGAATGTTGTTTTAGAAGGCTTAAATGTAAGGTCATTATGACGACACCGGTTCGATATGTTGTTGAGGTCAGAGTTAAGTTTGCCTGCTGGAACAGACAGTGAATGAACAGTAGCTATTATTGCGGTATCGTCTGCATATAAATATGGCTCTGTGTTATTAGGACAGGAAGATCACTGATATAAATTAAGATCAAAGAAGTCCAAGAACGGATCATTGAGGCACAAGTTTGTGTATAGGCAAGCAGTGCAGTTATGTAAAATGAATGTACCCTGCATGTTGCCGACCCGATAGAAAACGTTTAATTAAGGACAAGGCGGGACCATGATTACCTATCCCAATGAGTTCCTTAGTAAACTGTCATGAAACACTGAATCAAGTGCTTCTGATAAATCTACGAATGCAGTGACAGCTATATTCCCCATCTCTGTGGAGCTTTTAATTCTATATATAAATGAGATTAGTGCTAAGTCTGAAGAGTATGCTGTCCTAAATCCAAATTGATGGAGTCACAAGATATTATATTTAGTTATTATTTTGTTAGGCGTTCTTGAAAGCAGTTCTAAATGATACTAAAATCTGGCGATATTAAGATGAGGCGATAGTGTGTCACGCAAGATCTGTCTCCTTTTTTGCACTGGTATTATCTTGGATGATTTTAATGCCCTTGGAAATGTTCCCGCCTTAAACAATAAATTAACAATATGCCAAAAAAGGAGCAGTTATAAGATGGAGGAGGAGGAATAAACTTTATTAGTAGAAATGAACCGACGGTAAAATCGTCCGAGGTGGGCGGCTTCCCTAGTCCAGGATGCCGTGGGCCTGAGCTGATAACTTGGCCCTGCTCACCAGGCGATGCTGGTCTTCACGGCTCGAGCTTGTCAGCTGGGCCTCCCACTGCTCGACGGTTGGTCCGGTGATGGGCGGTGTCGATGCGTTTTGTTGACATTCCCATACCATGTGGTAGAGGGTATTGGGCCTTGAGCAGCAAGCGCATTTGTGGGTATAGCTCGTAGGGTACATCGCGTGTAGCAGGGTGCCGTGCGGGAATGTGCCGGTCTGTAATTTTCGGAAGATCACCGCCTCTTCTCTTGTCAGCTGGGGATGCGGGGGTGGATAGATCCTCCTACCCAGCCTGTAGTGGCTCAGGATATCGGCGTATCTTTTCGGGACGCTATCTTGTTGGTCTACCGGTGCTCGTGAACCTGGTGGGATAGCCCGGAGAATGTGATCTCGGGCAGCGGCATTAGCCGCTACATTACCCGCCAGGGACTCATGTCCCGGGGCCCAGACAATGTACAGTTCAGGAAAATTGTCTCGTTTTTCGAGGATGCTCAGGGCTTGTTTGGAAATGCGGCCCTTTTGGTAATTTCTACATGCTGTTTGCGAGTCGGTGATGATTGTGATTAGATCTTCCTCTCGCTGGCCCGTAGTGGCCGCCAAGGCTATCGCCGTTTCTTCCGCGCAGTCGATGTCTGGAGTGTTTACCGAGGCCGCAGCTACCTCTTGTCCTTGGCCGTTGATCACGCTGATAGCGTGGGCCGCTCTGTTCTTGTACTTTGCCGCGTCGGTGTATCGGACTTCTCCTTGTTTTGGTCCTTCGTAGGCCTTACGTAGAGCTTTCACTCTCGCTCGCCTCCTTTCTCTGTGGTATTCAGGGTGCATGTTTCTCGGGATGCTGGCCACCATGATCTTCTCCCTCAGGGGTAGAGGAACCCGCTGTTTTGTAGACTCATATTCGACTGGGTAGCCCAGTCTTATTAGCATGTCCCTACCCGTGCTGGTGAGCTTGAGTCGCTCTATCTGGCTGCTCTTGTGGGCCTCTACAAGTTCCTCCCAAGTATTGTGTATGCCCAAGCTGAGCAGCTTGTCCGTCGACGTCGTCGGTGGAAGCCCCAGTGCCAGCTTGTAGGTTTTTCGTGTTAGGGTGTTCAATTTGTCTCTCTCGCTGTTCTTGAGACCCAGGTACGGCGTGCCGTAAGGGACTCTGCTGATTATCAGGGCTTGTATTAATCTGATTGTGTCCTGCTCTTTCAGGCCGTGCTTTTTGTTTGTCACTCTTCGCACCAAGTGCGCGACTTGGATAACTGTCGCTTGCAGTTTTTTAATGGCGGCGAGACCGGCACCGTCCTTCTGGAAAGTGAGGCCCAGAATACGAAGTGTGTCCACCTTGGGTATGTTGACTCCATTTAGTGTCAACGTTGGGTCAGGTGTGTCCTGCGGAGGCCGCCCTCTTGTCCTCTTTTTGAGGATCAAGAGCTCCGACTTTTCCGGCGCGCATGAAAGACCGCAGTGGTGTAGATAATGCTCGGTCCTGTCGATGGCTTCCTGCAGGGCGTCTTGTTGTTCGCCCGCCGATCCCGTGCACGTCCACATGGTCAGGTCGTCTGCATACATTGCGTGACGGATACCCCTGATGTTCTCCAAGAGGTTCGGCAATCCCCTCATCGCTATATTGAACAGCAACGGGGAGATCACCTACCCCTGGGGGGTTCCTTTCTGCGGTACTGGGAACTTCTCGGTCCTGAGATTCCCCAGGCCTATGGTCGCCGTTCTACCCGTCAGGTGGTGAGCAATTTATTTTATAGAGCCTGCATGAATTTCATTAGGTCAGATTCGAGTTAGTTTGGACTGTTCTGTAACGGCAAGGACTTCACTAGGACCGTTATGGAAAAGATAGAATGACTGTCGAGAGTTTTGTAGTGACTGAACAAGGTTTACTATAGTTTGTGCTACTGCAAGGAAAAAAATGATTGAAGGTGTTTGCTGTCTTATTAGGGTGATTGGAAATGGTCCCTGAAGAGGCTGTTTCTTTAACCGTTCTCTCATGACTTCTTTTATTCAGAAAATTATTCATTATTTCCCATTGCTTCTTAGAATCACTGTCGGATTAATTTATTTTGAACTCACTGTATTCTCTCTATGCTTGCTTTAAGTGTTTATCAAGCATATTGCAGTAAATGATGTAACGAGACTGAAGTCGCACGTTTAATGGGCGTTTTTCAACCTTTGTATAGGTTTATGTCCTTTGCGCATGCTTCCTAGTAAAGAGTTCGTCAACCCTGTGCTTTGTGGAGCACAGCTTCTTTTTTGACATCCTGCAGCAATACTAGATTCATTTACGCAGTCTTTATCGCAGAAGAAAACGTGTTGTACGCTTGCTCGGCATCAGTTTCTTGCTCTACTGATAACCAGTTTAAATTAGGAACGAGAAGAATGAAATGCTTTTTGTTAAGGATTACTTTTTTGTATGTGTTACTGACTTAGGTAAGCAATATTCAAAGTGAAAAATAAATTGATTAGTGGTCAATAATACTGGCCATTAAAGCACCGCACTTTCAGGAGTGCGGTGTTTGAAAAGTTAGACAGAATATGGTCAGTAGTTGTGCTAGCAGATCCAGGTGCGTATCTAGTAGGCATATTAATAAATTGTTCGTGACCAAACCGCATAAAACAGCTGGCATACTGGACGCAGTCCGAATGCGCATACGCAGCTAATGGCAAGTTAGCTGCGTATATCGCTCAAAGGCCTTATACGAGCAAAATTTTCTTGCGGAATTCACAAAGCTTTCATAGGTAAGAGCGGTTTCTGAGTGGGCAACCCCTTTCAATTTGACATGAATATTGAGAGGTGGTCTCCATCTCCCCTTCGTTCTCTCTGTTGCCCCTTTATCCCCTTCTTCATGTGCAGGGTAGAAAACCAGACACGCTTTTGGTTAAGCTCCGTGTTTTTCCTTTCGTCTCTCTCTCTCTATCTCTCTTGGCAAGCGCTCTTTGTTATTTACAAGCTCTATAGCGCACAAACGCCTTTGTGAATGCGGCCCGCTTCTTTGTTTCCTTTGGCGAGTAATGAGCGTATTTAAGCATAAGAGTGACGCACTTATTTTAGTACCTCAATCTTTCCTAGAGTCTGGTGACGTCGGTTCGACGTAAGCAACGCGCTTGTACGAACAACGCAGTCCACAACATTACGACTTTCTGCCTCGACTCGAACGTAACTGATGTGATTCGGAAGTACTCGAACAACCGCACAAGTTCAAGGACTTTCTTTTGGTTTTTTCACACTTTAATCACCATACGATAACGTTCATGCAATGGTTGACGGCGATTTAATAAAAGCACACGTTGTTCAACCATGTTTCGTCCCCACATATATCATATTTTGTAACTCGGCTCTTTCAACTTGATGCAGGTTACGACGGGAGCCCCAGCCGTCCACCAACGTTCTCTTCCACAATTCTTCACAAACGAGCTCGGCAAAATCATGGAAAGATGTGACACAATCACGGCTTGGAGTCCCTGAGGAAGATGGGGGAGGTTGCACTGAAGGCCAAGTGGGCGACGACCGCCAGCTGCACCACTCGCGGCCCTGGTACATCGTGTATACGCTCGAGAAAAGGAAAAGCAATGCTCTTTGGCTGCTTGCAGCAAGCTAGTGCTCACCACGGCTGCCGCCAGAAACGACTGGGATGTAGACGTCAGTCAGCTTCTATAGATGCACTGTCCGTCAGGCACCGTGCATTTAGCGCCTTCTTCGTGCCGGACTACTTGTTGCATACGAAAATCACCACAGCACTTACGGTGAACGTTGGTGCGGGCAATCTTTACAGCGCGTAATAATAGTCTGCGTAATGACAGTTCAAGGTGGCCGCTACATGGAACGTATTATCGAGCATGATTCTGGCGTGGCCATCGCTCAGCGTCAGGGCACTGATTTTACGCCGCGCAGCAACTGCGTGGTCTACTGTGGTGCGCTTTTAAGGCAGGCTCTCACGTGATATGATAGCATGCGAAGCGTGTTTCATATGGTTACAGATTAAAGCGGATGCCGAAAGTTACGCTCATCATCCGCGAAGGCACTAGACGCGTCGCGCGGAGTAAATGGGATACGCCGGCACCGGGCAGCGCGTATACGTCGAAAATAGACAGTTTTAGTTACACGTACATAGAGGCTTTGCGTACGCAGGGCTTCTACGTGTGAGCAGTGCGCATGCGTAGAACGTAGCGGCCGCGCGCGCGTCTCACGGACGTACGTGAGATTCAATTCTTTGCGTGCGTTTCTTGCGCACGTAGACAGCTTCGCGCGGGAGTTGCGCAAGATCACGAACAAGCGATAGCGGGTCGCGCACGCGCAGACGGCTCGCATCGAAACACGGCGACAGGATTGAATTGGCTACTGCCGTGTTCACATTTCCCGATAGATGGGGCTACAGGGTCCCTCTTGGCGTGCGTCGCGTGCGTGTAGCTAAAAGCGTTTCAGATGGCGTGCACGTAAGGTACGTAGGCTTTTCACGCTTGCGTACGTGAAGCCTCTACGTACGTGTAACTAAAACTGTCTATTACGTCCTCGTCACGTCCCACGCAGTGCCGCCACAGCTTGTGTCACGCTAAAGCTATGTTCACACTACTGTCGTAACGCGTGTAACAGCTCTTTCAGCGTATCGAACGTAACGGCTGTAAAAAAAAGTTACGGCAGTTGAGCCGACACCTTTGTTCAAATTTACTGCTGCGTAAATTACGGCTTTTACAACAGGCCAATCAAATTTGGCGCTGCAGAATCGACGTCACCAGCTGTTCAATATAGCTCCTGTCAACATGCCTGCGCTGGCCGAGATCGAAGAAATTCACGCTCAAAACAAATTTATAGTCATGTATTCAATCGCATAAAGACTACGAAGGCGACGCAGAAGGGTTTGGGAGCGGCAAGTATTTCTCGACAGGGCCGTGGACGGAGATTTTTACAACCTTTTCGCCAAGCTCCGAGTTGGTGACGCTGTGATGTTTCATGACTTCATGCGCATGTCGCCCCAGCAGTTCCGCTTCTTTGAAAACCTAGTGAGACCACCCATCGAAGTTCCGAGCACGCATCTGCGGCCATCGATTTCCTCGGCGGATAAACCAGATGAACTGAAAACAGTCTGGCAAGGCGCACTGCACAAATTTTCACGAGCACAGCCAACCTAATCGTGCGCACGGAATGGCGGAATGGCACTTCCCGCGCCCGGAGCTGTCTGCAGACGGGAGCACGGAAGTGTCGTCACCGGTTGTTGAAAACGGAAAGCTTATCGGTCATTGGCTGTGTCGCAACGGTCGTAATACCACAGTCGTAAATGTTGCCGACCCTTTAACACTCTCACCCATGATTTTTGCGTGAATTGCGCACGTTGGTACCTTTACGTTCGCAGTCTGAACTAGACGCATACGCTTGTTGCGCTTCCGCTTACGCATGTTACGAAAAATCGGCGCCTTACGAACGTAGTCTGAACATAGCATGAGCCAAAGCACTATGAAAGCTGCGTACTTCAAACCTTGCATAGCAGACGGTAAGGATGAAGATCCTGTACATACATAACAGCAGCTCTACCTTGTTAGCCGGACTGACGAAGAACCACCAGTATGCATCGACATGTCTAATTAATGGTACGATATTTATTTTTATATTATTATTGAATTTAAGTTCTGGACATGGATTTTCATGCTCACGATGCCACAAAAGCTTTTCAACGGCTTACAAGAGGTAACACTCGTTTGCTTGCAGCATGTTGTTTCTAATGTAACTCTTTCCTCCACGTTTCAAATAAACATCCAAAGAAATAACGTTTTAAAAATATCACGCATAGCAACCCGCTTGTGTGCCTTTCAGCACTGGTTTCAAGTAAACCACCTCAGAGGCCATAAACTACTGTTATGTCGGGTCAGTCGTGAGGGAGCTGATTCTTTTTCGAAAACAATTAGAATTGTACACATAATGGTAAGAGCAGGACTTCTTCCGGTTGCATAAAGCCTAGTTTCATACCACGCTACAAATCAGATTAAAGGGATGTAGACACGGTAGCCGATAAAAAAGGGTAAGAAATCTGACAAAACTGTAAGTACTATTCACACATATCGTAAGAAATTAAAACATACATATATCTCAGCGTGAAAATGAAATCACGATAAACCTGTGTCCATTGGTCGTTGCTATTAGTATTGATCACTTTAATTGCTCCGTGCTGGGCAATGGCCATGAAAAGTCTTTAATTTCTTTACTTTTCTTAGCTCAATATCATTCTTCGCTTTTATGAAGAATAAGAAACAGTTGCAGAGACATTATGGAATCTTTACCATATTCTTTGAGGTTTAGGAATGAAATTGACACGCGAGAATAAAGTCTTCCCATCTGCAACACTTCATCTGCCTTCTTTCTCTTGTTTCAGTCATTTCTCCCGCTTTCCCAAACCAGGGTAGCAAACGCCGATAACACAGCACTGCATACTTTGATGGTCACGTTGTCCTGCACTGCTGTGATGACGTCAGAGCACTGTTTTCGGCACAGGAGTCCTTATGAGACAAGATTAGGCCAAGTCCATATAGCTATCTTTCTTCTGTTGTGTCGTGATTTCTCGGAGGTCTGTGATTGTAAATTCTTGTGGATAAGCTTCACTTACTGCAATATTTATTGCTCTCCCTCTCTCCTCACACACGAAAACTGCGTTGTCGATGTCAAGTGGAGTCGGATATAATGAAAGAGAGTACACACTATAGCAAACTACTAGCATATCGCCGTTAGAACCCTTTCCAATTGAAAGGGCAGTTGAGTTAACAATAGTGACGGCCAACGCGATTTAACTACCGTGGTCGTAAAACCTGGCCGTAAAACACGAAGTGTGTTTTCTACCACAAAGTTTCGGAGCCCATCGCGTCCATCCGCACCCGAGCCACATTGCCATAGCCGCTTTCCAAACGCACCAAACATTGTACCCCTGGGGCTCTAACCTCGACGAGGCTGCAAGGTCGCAGCAGGTGTTTTGGGAGGGCAGATTTACTGGTGCCTTGGGCAGACACTACGCGACTCCACTTTTCCTGCTGTGAGAAAATTGCGATGTTATAGATAGAAAGAAAAAAGAAAACGCGCACGATGCTGGCTCCTTAGAATGAAAACAAAGAGTGGCTACTTTGGGCTGTGTACAATCTGTGCAAAAAACCTTGGTGATTATCCTGCTAAGTAGTTGGAGCATAAAGTTTGGGGCTGCTTTGCTTTAGGAGAGGGCGCGGCGCACCATTTGAGTATCCGCACTGTTGTTTTTCAGTAAGTGCAGCGTTCAAGCTGGTGCGCTTGTGGGACTTCGCGTAGAGTAAGGCAAGCATTCTAGAAAAAAAAATGGACATAAAAGACCGTAGTAATAAAAACACAGGCAGGACATGAAAATGCCCAGCGTACCTTGTTTACCCGAGAAGGACGTACGAATCTTTTGAATCATGATTGTCTTCTATGTGAAAACCGGGTAGTTGCGCCTCAAGGCTAAAGCTTAAGTACACCGTTAAGACAACAAAAAGAGATTGATTGGTTCACATTTACATCCACAGGACAAGTTACAGCCTTCACCATAACCCCTGTGCCCAAACAAGACAGTTCTAAGCATTGGCATGTTGTTCCAGAATAGAACGAAGTGCGGTGCACAAACACAATACGCTTGACCCAACTATTTTTTATGCTGAATTGCTCAATGCCGATTTGATAGCAGAAGGTTTAAATGAATTACCATATGCTTCTCATGGCCTCTTTTCCATGACTTCTTTTGTGATATCGTACGCCCGTTCTTCGGAGAGAACAGGTTGGATTTAACGAAAAAACAGGCTGGCCGATAAAGTTACCTTCTTCACATAAAGAGCTTAATTATCTATTATGTCATACTGCAACCACCTGTTTTCTCGCCGTCAAAGTTAAGTCGTCACACCTGGACAAAATAAAGTGGTAATTTATGGCTGAATGAGACATACATGCCTAGTATTGCGTCGCACCTGTTTGAGGTCTCGAATTCATGAATGAAACCGCGTTCACCACATCGCATGGTGTTGTTCACGAGCTCACTCGACGCACGTACGTTCTGCTTCTTCGAGGAGCCAAGCGCAACTGACTGGGGTCTGGAGCAGACCATCGTCAGACGCTATATATTGCTACACGCGCGCGGTATTTTATTGTTTGAAGCAGGCGCGTGGGCGCCATCACTCGATAAAAGAGGAGGAAGAACGAACTGGGCTCGCGCTGTGAATCTAACTGGTCAGCGCTGCAACCGCTGTTGTAAATATAACCAGTAACTAGTTGCTCGACTTACTGACTCGTCCTTCGCGTAACAATATATATATATATATATATATATATATATATATATATATATATATATATATATATATATATATATATATATATATATATATATATATATATATATATATATATATATACTGTAATGAAGGAGACAGCTCCTGTGTATGTGCCGACTGAAGAGGAAGACGAAGGACCGTGCCGTGATCGTGAGTGAGCCCCGTGCTACGGACAGCCCTTGCGGGGTCATCCTGTACGTCTAGCGTTCCACAACGTTGTGAACGACAATAAACCTCGTCGCAATATATATATATATATATATATATATATATATATATATATATATATATATATATATATATATATATATATATATATATATATATATATATATATATATATATATATAACCACTTGAGTTTGCAGTTTGCGAAAAGGCAGACAGAGGTAATAGTTGCCCCGCCAAGTAACTAAGCAGTGCACTTCCCAAAAAGAGTCCAAGCCATCGGTCATTCTTCGGCGTGATCTTTCCCTTCTATGCTCGCCCAACTGCTCTCGCAGACGTAACGCGCCTCTTGTGAAGTTGTCCCGGACTGCGATCGTCAAGGCGCAGATACCTGCCGAAAGTGAGGTTACACCCAGGCCGCTAACTAACTGTCTGGGGACTTATGGTCCATGCCCATAGGTCGGCAAATTCACTTATGAGTCGACTCACTCAGACTCACTGACCTGAGTATGAGTGAGATCGGTCGAGTAGAATTTTGGTGAGCCCAAGTCCGGCGTCCGGCGGGCCCGGCTGAATAGAATTCTGGTGAACAGTGAAGACAACCCGGCTGGTTGTCTTCACTGTGGGATGGTACTTCGTCGCAGTGAATGAGTTCAAAGCCAAAGGAACCACTGACGTCTGTAGCATATTGTTTTGCTTAGGGTTCACTCAGACTCCGAGTTACAATTATTTGGTCGACCTTTGTCCACACCACAAGGTCCATGCTGGACTGCATTGAACAATACAAGCTATATACTATGTACTGTAGTCAAGACAAATGCCGTACGCAGAAGTCACATGGCTATCCGTACACTGAGGTAGAGCTCGCGTTGTTTGAGCCTAGAACGATTTGTGGAAAATGCTACCATGCCCAGTTATTCGCTGACCTTATAAACCAAAGATTACAAACCACTGTTTCTGAACCACAGAGTGGTGACACCAATTAAATAAGAGATGACGTTGTTGTGTTTCATGGTGTCGTCGCATTTGCTATGGGTGCTCGCTCTTTCATATAATGATAGCCAATCCTCAACGACATTGTTGAGATGGCAGAATCTCGCTGACGTAAGGCACCAGTCCAAACAAGGGCTGGCGAAACCGGTGTGGGGGTCTGGCTGGCGTCGTCAGGCATCACAGGTAGCAGAACTTGACGGCGCAATTCCAGGGTGGGCGAAAAGCACAACACCTCCACCAAATATAAGGCAAGCGAATTACTGGGCGCATCAGCAGCGTTTTCACAAAACGGTCTAGGCTCAAACGCCGCGAGCTCTGCTCCCGGCAGAGTGGCTGCAGCGCACGGCAGTCGGCTTCTCCTGCAGTGCATACATACACAATTATCCATCTGTTTTGTGCCGCACTGCACATTTTCGGCGAACAGAAAGGCAGAACAAAAAACTACATACTACGAGCGTGCACACCGTTTCTTTTATCTTTCTTCTACATTACCTTTCCTCGAGGGTATAAGGTGTCAAACGGGGTGCCCGGTTTTTCTTTCACTCACTCTTTACTCTGTATAATCGCTACTTTTGGTAGCATCACAGGGTTCCTGCGACACCGGCCTCCATCCGGATCTATCGAAGCGGACGGTAAGACGTGCGGCGTATCTGCGCTTACTGGAAACACTATGATAATGCGACGCACAGGTATTGTTGTTTCGCGCTTCCTGGCACGTGCAATACACGTGCCAGGAAGTTGCCAGGAATCACGTGCAATGCAAGTTAGCCGAGAGTGACCTCTTCTACTGAACCCAATCCCTCTTTCTGCTTTCGTTTGCATTCGTTTTGCCATTATACTTCGGCTTTGCGGCTGTATTACATTGCTATATTCGCCATTCCTTGCCATTTACAAGCAATCCACAGGACTTGAGATGAAGATTAATATAGTAAGTTATAGTAAAGCTCGTATTTCGTTATTACGTCACTGTTAACGTATACATTCTAAAACGAGGGACTCCATGGTGCGTTTATTGTGCCAGTATTTTCTGGGTCTAATCTTGATATGTCGGATTTCATGCCAGGCTGCACGTCACCGATTACCGCAGGTAAGTGTTTTTCTGCCTATGACAAAGACTGCTTCTTATTTACTTCCTTTCAACGTCCAGAAGAGGCGGACATGTAAACGCACTTAGGAGTCTTCATAAGTGCTGCCCAGACGTTTACATTTTGCACTCTTTCTCCCAACATCTGCGGCATTTTTCACGCATGAATTGCTTCTAGCGTTCAGAACGCCGAAGGAAAACCGGAAGTGCACCGTCAGGTGAGAGCAGTTGGATGAAAGCCCAGCTGAAGTGTACGCGTGGCAGCATTGTACATCAGTGGCGTGCACACATCCGTGACAGTGATAAGTTGAAAATCGCGAAAGTTTTACCAGAAAGTGCTGCGCTCGGCTTTCAGCCGTCAGTAGTTACGCTGGTGAAGCTTACAACAGCGTTGCAGTTTTTTTCTGTTAAGGCTATGGTTTTGCTAGTGGGCAGGACCCAAAAGATCCAGGAAACTCAGAAAACTAGTCAATCACGACTGCGGGAAACGAAGCGAAGTGAAATCCGGGAGACTTAATACTGTAAATGGTATTTTCATTTCAGCAAGATCACTTTACAAAACAACTTTAACTGAGCGCACGTGGGGCGTTTACTTCTAGCGTACCGCTCAGACGCGTGTATCCTATATAAAAGTTTGCACACAGCCACTCAGCGGGGACGCGATAATGCGCTATGTGCACAACGCTTATGCTGGCACGCCAAAACAGAACGTAGCCCCTCGCTCGGCGAGCTCAGCTGCCTGGCCGACGGAACAGTACGTTACGCTGTTATGGCTGGGTTTGTTTGTCGTTTTGCAGCCACGCTAGCCACGTGTCAATCGTGTTTTTGAGATAAAAGCTTATCGGATGTAGAAAATGAGCGTACTTTTTGCAGCGCCTCAGCGCTTCAGATGTGGGCGAAGAGGACCCTATAGGCCACGCGCGGTAAAAATTGTCTACTGTTGCACCAACCGCATGGATTAGGATTTTTACTTCTGTCAAAAAGATTTAACAACGAAGTTATTGCGACGATCCTTGCCGAACTGGGATCTGCTATCATAAATGACAGCTCACGGATTTTAGTGACATAAAACTGAGTGGTCTCGCTTAATTCTGAATGGAGCTAATTCCAATGTACCTAACTTCCAACTTGGATATTGCGATATCGTGTTCCACTTCCGCATATTCTGACACTCTAAAATGCCTACTGCGAGCTCGATCAGGCGCGCTCACGGTGGACATTAAGGTGGCAGCTGTGCCTGTAAGAACGGTAGTCGGCTGAAGATAAATAGCTCTTATGAGCGAGAAACTTTTCCTAACGATTAAGCTAATAATAACACTTCAATATGGAGGCAGGCGCGTAACATGTGCTTTCCTAACAAATTCGTGTTGCGAGTAGAGGTAATAAATATTTGAAGAAAATTTTATCAGTAATGTAGGGCTGTTGCCATTGGTCGATGAATACGTTACTGCGATAGCAGTTAAGAGCTGGAAACTGGGTTTGCTATGCATCTCCGTCCCTCCTTTCGGTTATGTTGCCGACGACGACCTTTGTCAGTGTCAAGTAGTCGTCGTCACCTTTGATCAGGCCACTTCCTCATCCTCAGCTGTGCACACGCCACAGTACCAAAAAAAAACAAAATTTTACAAATTATGTTCACTGGGATTCGAGCTCATGGGACTGAGAACCTGCAGTTGGGAGTCCGACGCGCTAACCAGTGCACTGTTGTGCAAGTTTCGCCCTTAGCAATAATTGTGGCTGCTACCCCCCAGCGACCACACACAGACTCGGGGTGCAAAGGCTCAGTTTGTAAATATATTTCGGAGGCCACAACCGGCAAATATTTGTGCTACTATAGAGAATTTAGAGCGCAAGAAAGACACTGGACGAAGAAGAGGAATTTCTTTGTGCAGAATCTTTGCGCCATTCTAAATTTTATAATAATGCAATACCAACTAGCACACCTATCCATACTATCGCATGGTATCTTGTGCGTTGCAAGTCCGGAGCCGTAGTAGTCGCTGAACTCCGAAATTTTTTTTTGCTTTCTTGTGTTTTCTTTTCTTTTCTTTTTTTTTGCTCTTTGAAACAGACGTGATAACAATTTTGTCACGAAGGTACGTTCATGAACGACCATCAAGAGAAACGTAGTCATCTATCCTGTTACAGAAAATTAAATGAAATTGAGTCGCTGAGCTGGCTAATAGAGAAAGGCAAGAAAACTGTTCATGTATGCGAGCGCTTGAATGGAGCATTCGGCGAAACGGGCCTGCTACAGATCGTAAACTCTGGAAAAGTAGCTTCATTGTTTGTAGCGAGGACGAGTGGGCACAACGAGTAGGCAAGCGCATTTTGTTCCGTCAGTAGTCGATTGTCTCACCTAGCTATAGTGGCAACGAGCTGCCTGACGGAGAGATTACCATTGTGGACAGTGGCAGATAAGACAGCCTGTAGTGGAATCACATCCGCAAACTCCGCGGGCATTTCTATCGTCCTTTCACGTCAGGACGAGAGGGATCTTCCATCTACTCCTAGCTGCAGGGGACCCGACACCGTTGTTAGATGTGGGACAGCACAGATAGGAGTGCCGCAGTGGTAGCTAGAATGAGAGACAGAAAAAAAAAAGAGGAGCTTAGGAAAGATGAACTAGCTAACCAAAGGTTGGCAGACGAGTGCTCAACAGATACGACTGAAAATTACTGAAGTCTCCGTGAGCTCAAGGTAAATGTCGTAATTTTAAGTGACGAAGAAATAAACAGAAGGCGGATGGCTTAGAAGCATAGCGGTTGCTAGCTCTCGTACATCCACTGCACGTACACGAGCGTTTTTACATTCCGCCTCGACCGGAATGTAAGAGGAAGACGACGACGACGAACGTGCCAGTAGGCGGCGAAGACCGGCTCCCGCTTCTGAAAATGATTTCGGTGATTTAATTTGAGCCCAGTTCGACTATTTTAGTGCCAACGGACTCTTTAAGTTGTGGCGATCCCGTAGACACCCGACTCTTGAAGGTGGGTGGCCTTCTTGCGATTTTATCGGCCTTTTCCGTCCAGGCTACGCCGCTGCGACGCTAACCCTTGCCGCGCTTGTGTTAGCGCGGCGAAGTGCTGCTGCGGCGCCAGCTCTTCTCGTCAGTGTCTGCCGTGATGGAATGCGAAGTGGAAGGGGAGCTTCTGACTCCCGAGGAATTTTCCAAGGATCTCGGATGGCAAACAGTTGCTGCCAGGCGCTCCGGAGCCAAATCAGCGCCCGCCAAGCGAGTTGGTGCCATTTCTACCGGCGCTAAGCCAAATGACAACGCGACCGCAAAGGGTCACCGAGACCGCAGCAGCGCTAAAGCCAAAATTATTCGGGGTGGAAGGATGCCTCCGTTGCCCAAAGAAGACGCGAAGATCATCGTCAGGCCGAAGGGAGGTCTGAACATCAGCAAGGTGGGGGCGACAGTTGTGGCCGAGGCCATATGGAACGCAGTCGGTTTCGACCTGGCGAAGCGGGACTCGGACACGATGTGCCCGAATTTCCAACAAAATACCATGGTCATCAGCACCCCCAGCAGAGAAAATGCGACCCCCTACGTCAGGGTCGAGTGCATCGCTGTTGGCGGCCAGCAGCACGAGGTGAATGCGTACGAGGCAGCGCCCAACTCTACGTGCAAAGGCGTCATCCGCGGCATCGCACCGAGTGAAGGCCCGGAGGAGCTCGATCGCAAGATTGTCAACTCGAAGAACCCACTGGCCTTGGGAGCCAAACGAATCAAGAGCACGGGCACCGTGGTTGTGGTTTTCGACGGATACAAGGTGCCAAACTACGTGTCGTACGGTGGCACACTTGTCAGGTGTGCATTATATAGGAAGCAAGTGGAGGTGTGCTACGCCTGTGGCCGCCTCGGGCATCGAGCGGACGTCTGCCCCTCGCCGGACGAAACTATGTGCAGGGGATGCGGCATCGCCAACCCGGACGAACAACACAAGTGTGACCCCAAATGCAGGCTGTGCGGAGGCCGACACTTCACCGCTGCCAAGGAATGCAAGCAGAGGTACCAGACGCCGTACCTCGTCAGACGCAGGCGCGGGGACCGATCCCGAGCCAATAGAAGCAAGTCTCCGGCCCTCGCCATGGGCGAGCGACAACTACCGGCCGCCGCCGGTCGCTCCGCGGCTCGCGGGAGCTCTAGATCCAGGAGCCCCTCTCCGCCTTCCGGACGCCGTTCCAGGTCCAGGGGAAGATCCAGGTCCAGGGCCAGATCTATGTCCAGGGGCAGATCCGGAAGCCGCTCCAGGAGCCGCTCTGTCTCGAGAGCCCGGTATGGGTCCAGTGCCGGCCAGCAGAGGAAGAGAAAGTCGACGCTATCGTGGGCAGATATGGTTGCTGGCGGCGCCCACGCGAGATCCTACCGGGGCCCACGCGACCCGCTTCCAGAGCAATCCAGGGACGCCGAGGTAGCGCGCCTTATGAAGGAAAACGCGGACTTAAAAGAAATGATCAGAAAGATGGCTAGTGAAATGACAGAGATTAAGAAATTGGTAATCAGTCAGAGTGCTACATCCAACGCGTCGGCGCCGACCGCCACAGAAGCACCAGTTCCGGTCTGCGACTCGGCCGGCGCCGCCAAGCGTAGGGCAGTTTCCAGTAAGGACGATTCAGACTCGCAAACTTATGAGATCAAAGGCATGCTGGCTACGCTCACTAAGAGTGTGCAGCAGTTACAACAAGGCTTAGCACAGGTGCAAGTCGCCCTTGGAGACCCGAGGAGAGGCCTAGGCGCGCTGGCCGATCGCATGGACGCCCTCGAGCGTCTGGTGATCCCGAATAATAATACGTCCGTAACTCCGATGCAGGTTGTTGTTCCGAACGCGTCGGGGACTCAGATCAGGGCTGCGAGCACATCGGCTCGTCAGAGTGGGGGGAACTTCTTGCGTGCACCTGTGCTTACAGCGGGTACCCCGGACACTTTATCTAATCATGGATAGTTCCAAAAAGGAGTTCAAAATTTGGCAATGGAACTGCAGGGGGTACTCCAATAAGAGGGCTCCTTTGCAGCAATATTTAAGATCGCTACCTAACAAACCACAAGTAATAGCATTACAGGAAACCCTCGTCTCTGCCGCATCCCTCTCTGGTTATCGTGCCGTCTCCGTGCAGGGCGAAGGTCGGGGAGTGTGCACGTTAATTGACAGGAGGCTTACACACTTGTCTCACGACCTGAAGCTGGCGAGTTGCAAGGTCGAATACGTCATGACGGAGGTTCTGCTCAACACGAGACAACGCAACCAGCGAAGAAACAGCGTGTTTATTCTCAACATCTACAGCAATCCTAGGCACTCGCAACAGCAGTTCAAAACGATACTCAAGAAGTCCGTCGACCTGGCCGGCACCCATCCCTTGGTCGTCGTCGGAGATTTCAACGCACCGTACGGCGTGTGGGGGTACGTCTACAACACGAGCAAGGGCCGGGGTCTGTGGCAGAACGCCAACGAAATGGACCTCACGCTCATCACGGACAAGGCGTTCCCCACCCGAATCGGCAACTCGGTGAGCCGGGACACCACCCCCGATCTGGCGTTCGTGAAGAACGTCGAGGGAGCCGAGTGGAGCAACACCGCAATAAATTTTGGTAGCGACCATTATGTGCTCGAGACCCGCTTCGAAGTCACCCGAAGTAAATCCAGGGAATTCACTGTCACGGACTGGGACCTTTTTCGCAAGCTCCGCGGCAACGACAGCGCACCCGTCCCCAAAGACCTGGAAGATTGGTGCGAGCGAATCAAGAGTGACGCCGAGTCATCCACTAAGAAGATCGTCAGCGACCTGGAGGTAGAAAAGATGGACAGTAGGCTGGCCCATCTGATCGAGGCCAAGCAGGCGCTGCTTCTAAGATGGAAGGGACAAAGGTTTAACCGAAGATTGAGGAAAAAGATCTCCGAGCTTAACAAGGCCATCGAAGATCACTGTCGGACCCTCGGCAAGCAGCAATGGGACGAGGTCTGCGACTCGATAGACGGGCAGATGCGTAACGGCAAGTCCTGGGGCATGCTTAAACATCTCCTCGACGAGGGCAGCACCAGATCCAGTCAGAGACACACGCTCGCCAGAGCCCTGCACGAAGCTACCACATCCTGTTCCGGGGACGAGCTGGTTACCAAGCTCATGGAGAAATACCTTCCCATAAAGCGTGGAAACGAGGAAGACCGGTTTCCTGACTACCTCGGCCCAAGCCGTCCGGAATTGGACGAAGACTTTACCGTGGGGGAAATTAGGCAAGCCATTTTCGCGCTCAAGGGGAAGTGTGCGCCAGGTGCCGACAGAATCACCAACAAGATGCTGCGGAACCTTGACGACGGTTCGATCGCATACCTCACCGAGAAGATCAACGAAACCTGGAAAAACGGCAGCGTCCCAGAGCAATGGAAGACCGCCAACGTCGTGCTGATCCCCAAACCCGGCAAGGCTCCGAACGTGGACAACCTCCGACCGATCTCTCTCACCTCCTGCGTTGGGAAAGTGGCGGAGCATGTCGTCCTCAACAGACTAAACAGATATCTCGAGGAGAACAACATCTACACTCACAACATGATTGGCTTTCGTGCCGGCCTCTCGTCGCAGGACGCCATGAAGATGATCAAACATCAAATCATCGACGGCAGTACCAGAGACACCAGGGCCCTGCTTGGACTCGACCTCGAGAAAGCCTTTGACAACGTTCTCCACGAATACATTCTGGCCTCCGTGGCAGACCTCGAGCTGGGCCCCAGACTATATAACTACGTCCGTTCGTTCCTGACGGGGAGGAAAGCGAAGCTGCGGATCGGCGACTTTGTCTCCGACGAGGTGCTCCTGGGCCCACGGGGCACGCCGCAAGGCTCGGTCATTTCTCCTGCACTCTTCAACATCTGCATGATCGGCCTCTCGAGGAATCTCGCCCAAGTTGAAGGTATCAAACACACTATCTACGCAGACGACATCACGATCTGGTGCACCGGCGGTAGCGAAGGGCAAGTGGAAAGCGCCATGCAAGAGGCGGTAGACGTCACGGAGCAGTACCTGCTACCCACCGGACTCAGATGCTCCCCGACCAAATCTGAGCTTCTCCTTTATAGAAAAGAAAAAGGGCGCAGACCCAAGGGCTGGAAACCGGTCTCGGAAAGTGACATTCACCTGTTCACTCGGAGCGGTGACCCGATACCCAGGGTCGACACCATCAGAGTCCTGGGTATGTTTATAGAATCACGCGGCGGCAACGGCACTGCGTTACGCAAGGTAATTGCGAAAACCGACAATGCTTTTCGCCTTGTACGAAGGGTCACGAACAGACATCGTGGCCTCAAGGAGGACAACCTGCTTCGGCTCATCAACGCCTTTGTGCTGTGTCACTTCACCTACACGGTGGCCATGCACAACTGGCTCAGAGCCGAGCGGGAAAAGCTTAATGCCCTCATTAGAAAATTCTTCAAGAGAGCCCTCGGGCTGCCCGTCAGAACGCATACAGAGGACCTCCTTCGGCTCGGCATACACAACAGCATGGAGGAGATAGCCGAGGCTCAGGAACGGGCCCAGCTAACTCGGCTGTCCACCACGCCGGCCGGCAGGCGTATCCTCGAGGAGATCGGACTCGCACCAACCAAGAACTTGGCTGAAGACACCCAAATCCCCAGAGAAATAGGGGAGCAGATCGTGGTCGCCCCTTTGCCCCGCAATGTTCATCCCGTTCACAACGCAGGTCGTCGCAAGGCAAGAGCATTGAATATGCTAAAGCAAGTAAACAGGGACAAAATCGCAGCAAGCTTCGTGGACGCAGCTGCATACCGAGACGGCAAGGCTTTTGCGGTTTCCGTCGTTGACACGCTGGGCAAAGTTATCAACTGTGCTTCCGTCCGGACGACGAACCCAGAGGTGGCCGAGCAAGTGGCCATTGCACTCGCCATGCAAGACGGTCGGAGAGACAGGGTGTATAGCGATTCGAAAGCCGCCATCAGGGCATTCCAGAAAGGCCGGGTAGCCCGGCAGGTAGTTCAAATTCTGAAAGGCGCCAAACACGGCAACACCTCCATGCACTCGATCCTTTGGTTCCCTGCACACGTCGGGGCGATTGAGGGGGTTCCTCTGAACCTCAACGAGTCTGCCCACGAGGCTGCGCGTGGCTTTACCGACCGCGCTGCCCTCGGGTCGGGCGACTCTCTCCCCGGACACCGAGACGCTCCTCTCACACACAATGAAATAACTAAATTCTTCTACTTAGAGAGAAGGGTTTTCCCCCCGCCTCACTCCAAGTTAAGCAGGCCGCAGGCGGTCACACTAAGACTTCTACAAACGAACTCGTACCCAAATCCGGCGTCCCTTCATAGCATATATCCAGAGATTTATACGAATTGTTCTTGCGTGGCCTGTGGTGAGGTAGCTACGTTGCCTCATATGCTCTGGGAGTGCGGGTCGCTGGGCCCGAAGTTCACCAAGGAAGAGTGGGACGCCCTCCTGCGAAGTCCCGTCTTTGAGGATCAAATCCTGGCCGTCCAGCGCGCCCGCGATCGGGCCGGCAGACTAGATCTGTCAGTCCCGTCGTGGGATTAGCCAGGTGCGCGTTTTATCGCGCTTTGCTGGACCAAATAAAAGTTTATTCACTCACTCACTCACTCGACCGGAATGCGGCCACGCAGGCCGGGCAACAAACCCGCGACCTCGTGCTAGGCAGGCGAACGCCATAGCCACCGAGCTACCGCAGCGCGTCGCTACAGGTACTACATGTAAGCCAGTGATAGTACATTCCAAAGAAAACACGTTCACGATTGTCATTTAAACAGGGGGTATAATGGTACTAGTGCTGTCACAATGTGGTTTTGTTTGTCCGGGCACGAGCAGGAACCAAGCACGTTTACCATAGACAAAGGATGCCTATCCAGCGGGTTAAAGCTGCTGTCTTCTAGTATATATATATATATATATATATATATATATATATATATATATATATATATATATATATATATATATATATATATATATAGAGAGAGAGAGAGAGAGAGAGAGAGAGTTTTTGCTAATAGCTTCTATGTCTACGGAACTTTCTTCAATGGCCAGTATCTCGGCCACGGCGGCCGCATTTCGATGGGGGCGACATGCGAAAAGAGCTGTGTACTTAAATTTACGTGCACTTTAAAGGACCCCAGGTGGTCAAAATTTCCGGAGTTCCCCACTACGGCGTACCTCATAACCAGAAAGTGGTTTTGGCACGTAAAAGACCATAATTTTTTTTTCAAAGACCAGTACCATGGTCTCTACATGACTCCGATATCTCCTTTGCCTCATTTTGCATGACAACTTTCTCAAGCCCAAGAATGGAAATAAAATCATTTACAGCATACTCAGTAAAGATGTATTGAGAGAAACTCAACAAGGAGCGCCGTCAAGAACAAGAGAAGTCTGTACCATTACTTTGCTTAAATATAAGGAGCACGGACAGTGGTGTACACTGTTCGTTATTCTACTTCCCAGCTGAGGGCTTGTTGTCGATGTGACGGCACAAACGGAGACAAATACGACAGTTCTATAGTATAATTGTTCGCCAAATCGCACTTTCAGGAAGGCTTTCTGGAAATCCACCTGTGGTGTAAGCTGATCGTCTTTCCAACAAAAAGAGGCACCCCGGCAGGCTTGTAGTTCTACCTCCCCGCCACAGCGTAAGTGCAGGAAACTATGGGTGGAACGCTTTCACCTAAGAAGTAAGTAGCGCCTCTTCCGGCTCGATCAATCACTTATGCGAAGCTTAGCCCCCTCGGGCCCGTCGGACGCGAAGCCATGCCAGTGGCCGCTTTCCGTTGGATGCGCGAAGGCAGTGGCGGCTGTCGAGCTCCGCCCGCCGGCGACTGTCGAACGGAACAACAACGTGGTGATCCATCTGCTCACGCGGCTCGTAGAGCTGAGCTAGTTATGTTCACGGGTCGCTCGACTTGCGATCGTGTTTCAGCGTGCGTTCCCTGCGGCCTGAAAGGGTGCGCTTTGATGGCGTCTCGTGCGCTGGAGAGCAGGACACCGAGGAGTGTTTTCCTATGTCAACAAGCCTACCGGCACCCGCACAGATATGGCTTCAAAGAGAATGCTGTCGACATTGTCAACACGCCTAAGGGCAAAGCACATCCTACTACTGCGACAAACGGAAACACCAATTCGACGGGCCAGCAACTCGTATAGCACTGAGAAAACAAAACGCTCGAGGAAGTGACGACGACGACGACAAAATATAGCTTCTTCAAAATGCGCGGACGTACCGATCGGCTCGCCTCCTTTGCACGCATGCGTGTTCTGTGTCTGACGGAGGAAGTTGTGCGTACAGCACCGTTCTTTTAGAAAGGCTTCATACTTTTGCCGATGACGGTACTTTTCGTTCAGTAGAAAAAAATACAGATCAGAAGCTATAAAGAGACGGTTCTCTAACAAATGTCATCGTCCATAGTTTCGACCCATGTACCCTGATCACCAAATCCCTAGACAAAGCACAAGTAGCAGAAGCCGCTGAAGTCATCCATAGCAGGAGGCACCAGGCACCACCACCAATCTAGTGGGTACAATTGAGTGCGGCGCGGTTTGAACAGCATACTTCAGTGTATCGTGTATTTCTCTCATTGTCCGACACACGCACACACATACATGCTCGCACACACATGCACGCACGCACATATGTGCACACTCGCATGTACACACGCACACATACTCACACACTCACGCACACGCACATATTACTGAGAAGCAAATCATTTCTTTCATCAGATGTCTGAGTGCATATTAAGGTCATAGCTCGCACCATGGCTGGTGAGTAAGATCAGACTTAAAAGCGCAGCGTATTGACTCTATTCGCCGCGAAATCTAAAGAGGGGTTCATACTACCGATAGTTCTGATGAATCATCGGCGGATAAATTATTGTATGCGAATGTAAACGCACAACTGAGGATTAACCGTGATGCGAAGGTGTATTTTATACTGGGTCAAGAGCACTGGAAGCCGATATTTCTGTTAAGTCATTTCGTATTTCCGCTTCCCTAGTCCTAATAACATGTTTCACAACGCCAGTAAACGACTCGCATGACTTTCAGCAATATCAATGTTTGATTCATACTAAAAGAAGAGAGAACGCTGACTAATGTGATGTGGTCAAACTGGTTAGAAAACATGTAGAAGCCGGAACATCTTTTTTACCTCCTTGACCACACCACTCTGGTCGGCGTTCTGTTTCTTTTTCTAATTATGAGTTTACTTCCCGACCAGACGAGATGTCACCCAAGTAGCAATTTCAGTATGTTTGATGGCTGAATTCGATTAACCCATGGCCCTCAGTCCCCAGCAGCTGCAAAGCACCTGACCAAGGCGGCGGTCAGACCTGTAACGCACCAGAGGCTGCTAAGAGTCTCTGGACCAGGACACGCCACAAATGAACATTGACCCTTGCAAGGCTTAACACATGAACCCTCTCGAGTGAAGCTAGCCTAGCAGGACTCTGAGGAACTGTAAGGCATTATGTGGGATATCATTGGCCTTAGTGAGGTTAGATGAACTGGTGAGACCTATGCAGTGCCGACAAATGCTAACAAAGCAACCAGATAAGAAGCAGTTTGGAAAGGATTCCTAATCCATAAGGCTATAGCGGGCAACATTGACGAATTCTACAGCATTAGCTAGAGGGTAGCAGTATTCAAATTAAATCTGAATAGGAGGTATAGCATAAAGGTAGTACAAACCTACGCTCTGACATCCAGTCACGATGATGAAGAGATAGAACAGTTTTATGAAGATGTTGAATTAGAGATGCGAAAAGCCCAAACTCAGTATTCTGTAGCCATGGGTGACTTCAATGCAAAAATGCGGAAAAAGCAGGCTGGTGAACAAGCAATTGGCAAGTACGGCGTGGATTCTAGGAACACTCGAGGACAGATGTTGGTAGAATTCGTGGAAAGGAATAAGCTGGGAATAATGAACACTTTCTTCAGGAAGCGTTGGAACAAAAAGTGGACCTGAAAAGCCCTAATGGTGGAACAAGAAATGACATCGATTTCATACTATCTGCTGATCCCAGCATAGTGCAGAATGTAGAAAGTGTTAGGTAGGGTAAAGTTCAGTGATCATAGGTTAGTGAGGGATATAATTCACCTCAATTTGAATAATGGAAGATTAAAATTGTACAAGAAGAAAAAAGCCAACCTAGACGCAGTAAGGGTAAAAGAAGACCAATTCGGGTTGGCACATGCAAAGAAATATGCAGACTTAGAACAGAGAGATGAAAATGACATACAGACAATGAATGAAACCGTAACTAGGCTGGCTTCAGAAGCAGCAATTGAAGTGGGAGGTAAGGCACCGAGGCAACCAGTAGGTAAGCTATCCCAAGTAAGAAACGACCTATTAAACGAGAAAGAATGAAAGTGTCCTACTCAAGAGATCAGACAGAATTCGAGGAACTGTCAAAACTAATCAACAAAGAGAAAACAAGGAATATTCGAAATCATAACGCGAGAAAGACTGAGGAAGTAGTAAAAAATGGAGGCAGCCTGAAAACAGTAAGAAGGAAACTAGGCATTGGACAAACCAAGATGTATCCATTGAAACATAGGCAAGGTAATATCACCAGCAATCTCGAAAATATAGTAAAAGCAGCGGAAGAGTTCTATACTAACCAGTGCAGTACTCAAAGCAGCCACGATACCTCCATTCGAAGTAGTAATGAACCGGCTGCAGATACTCCTTCCATAACTGGTATGAGCTTAGAAGGGCCTTGCAAGATGTGAAACTGAGAAAAGCGGCAGGAAAAGATGTAATACCAGTCGACTTAATCAAAGATGGGGGAGACATAATGCTTGAAAAACTAGCGGCCCTTTATACGAACGGTCTATTGACTTCAAGAGTCTCAGAGAACTGGAAGAATACCAACATTATACTAAGCTACAAAAAGAGAGACGCTAAAAAATCAAAAAATAATAGGCCCTTTAGCTTACGTCCAGTATTATATAAAATATTCACCAAGATAATATTCAGTAGAATAAGAGCAACACTGGACTTTAGTTTATATTAGTTTAGTTTAGTTTAGACTTTAGGCAGGTTTCAGGAAGGGATACTGTACAATGAATCACATCCATGTCAACAATCAGGCAATCGAGAAATCCGCAGAGTGCAATCAGCCTCTCTATATGGCTTTCGTAGATTACGAAAAGGCATTTGATTCAGTAGAGATACCAGCAGTCATAAAGGCATTACGTAATTAAGGAGTACATGACGCTTACGCAAATATCTTGGAAAGTACCTACAGAGATTTCAATGCTACTTTAATTCTCCACAAGAAAAGTACGAAGATACCTATAAAGAAAAGGGACAGGCAAACAGACACAATCTCTCCTGTGCTATTCGCTGCGTGCTTGGAAAGAAGTATTCAAGCTATTGAACTGAGAAGGCTTAGGAATAACGATCAACGGCGAATATCTCAGCAACCTTCGACTTTCCGATGACATTGTGCTGTTCAGCAACACTGGGGATGAGTTACAACAAATAATTGAGAACCTTAACACAGAGAGTATAAGAGTGAGGTTGAAGATTATTATACAGAAGACAACGATAATGACGAATAGCCGGGCAAGGAATAAGAGTTCAGGATCGACAGTCAGCCTCTAGAGTCTGTGAAGGAGTACGTTTACCTGGGTCAATTACTCACAGGGGACGCTGATCATGAGAAGGAAATTTCCAGAAGAATAAAAAGGGGTTGGAGCGCATTCGGCAGAAATTGTCAGATCCTGACTGGAAGATTACCATTACCATTAAAGAAAGGTGTACAATCAATGCATTGTACCGGTGCTAACATATGGGCAGGAAGATGGAGACTGACAAAGAAGCTCGAAAACAAGTTAGGGACCGCGCAAAGAGTGGTGGATCGAAGAATGTTAGGCGTAACCATAAGAGACAGGAAGAGAGCTGTGTGGATCAGAGAGCAAACAGGGTTAGCCGATATTCTAATTGAGATTAAGAGAAAGAAATGGAGCTGGGCAGGTCATGTAATGCGTAGGTTAGATAACCGGTCGACCATTAGGGTCACAGAATGGGTGCTAAGAGGCAGATGATAAGCGCAGTCGAGGACGGCAGAAGATTAGGTGAGGTTATGAAATTAAGAAATTCGCAGGTGCTAGCTGAGATCAGTTGGTGCAGGACAGGGGTAATTGGAGATCGCAGGGAGAGGCCTTCGTCATGCAGTGGACACAAAATAGGCTGATGATGATGATGACAATGACGATAATGGTGATGATGGTGGCCGCATAGACTTTAATGGAACTAAGTGGTTACGAGATAAGAATCGAGTTGTCTCTGTAACATCACGCTAGAGCACATCGACAAGCTTTAGTGAAGCGGTTAATTGAATGCTATACAGCAAACAGTGATGCCAACAATTGTGTTCGCTTTCATCCTATGCAACGCGCAATGTCGTGCAATATTTATTTTTATCGACCCCAAATGCTGCATCTTCATTCTGAGGCAATATTTATCTTTATCACTACAACGCTCACAATACACCGTGTGTCCCAGCTAACGTTCGCCAAGATGTTCCAAAAAAAGAAATACAGGAACACGTTGTAAGATACAATTATATGGCCTTCGGCGCTCGGTCATCAGAGGACCGACGACCGAACACCGTTGGCTTATAATCAGATATTGCAACGTGGTTTTCTTTTATTTTTAATCTTCTTTTATTTAATTTTTTGTTAAGCAGCTTAGCTGACGTTAGCTGCGACACCCTGTATAGTGATATACAAAAAGCAAATCAGGCGCATGCACTGGGTGAGACGTCTACGCAGCGATGTCACGAAGGCGATGGTGACGTGATCTTTCTCGAGGGAACAATGACAATGCCAGGTGCACGCACAGAGAAGTACGGCACAAATTTAACTACCTTTAGCGATTATCCGCCTCTTTTGTCTTGGTGGCACACACTCATTTTGGAGGAGTAACCAAGAATAGATACCATGCCCAGTGACGCATACCGAGTGGTTAAATCATAGAAAAGAAAAAAAAATAGCAGCCATCATCTGTCACACCAAATGCGGGAATGAAGGTAAAAAAAAAGATTCGCTTTTATCAGGAAACAACTTACGCAGATCCAACGCGCATGTTGGAATCTATGTGTAGCGAAGCTTACGTGAAGCGGTTAGTCAAATGCTATATACAACAGATGTATAAATTGTCTTCAATTTCAATTTTATGTTATGCAACGTGAAACCACATGCAACGTTTATGCACCACACAGGTCCCAACCTTAATGTCGTGCAAGGTTTATCTTTATGCTCTACGCAGTTCAGAAGATATGCCGAAATGCAACCATCAGATCCGGTGGATGCACAGGATTTGATTTGATTCGGCGATTTGATCCTTGTTGGGGGAAGAATGGTGCGACGATGTGCATGCAGAGAGAACAACACATATGATATACCACAGCGCCAATATGTAAATACAATTAATCAGTATGTAATCCCTGTGTCACAGCGGTACATAGGCATTTTGAGGGATTGGCCACGGATGGGAACTTACAGAGGGGCCCGAGAACAGACGTAAGCCAAATATAAGTAATTTCAAGGAAACCGTTAAATATAAGGCGCTATTACACTAAGTGTTATCTGTGCATTAGAGGTATCTATGACACCGCATTATATGCACAATCGGCCCATTCTCTAAAGGCTCACTCACACTAGGCCGACCCGACACCGATTTTGGTCTGCCGAGTGTCGGCGACAGCGTTTTTAGAGCGCAGCTCTTTGGCGTCCGTTCCTGGGTTTCGCGTCGTCGTCGGCGTTGTCGTCGGCCTCGTAACCAGCTCCGCCCCCCTTTCATCCCCCCAGCGCTAGCAGCGACCGACTGATACCGCTGGATGCCGCTGACGCCGCTAGAGAGTCAAGATAACGTGACTGCATAGAACACCGTCGCCGCCATGCAGAAAGAGGAGGAAAGGGTCCCCCCCACCCCTGTTCTTGTGTGGCGGATAGGGTGCTCTTCAGTTGCCGACGCGCCGGTTATTTCACGTAGGCCCCGGCACGTCGACGAATACGTGACCACCTTCCCACGGCTGGACCTGGTTCTTAGCGCTGCGGAAGCGAGGGTATCATATTGTTTGTGTCGGCATCGGCGGCGTTGTCCCTGAAACCAACTCCGCAGCTGGGGTTGACTCACTATCGGCGTCAGCGGCATCAGTCAGTCGCTGCTATCTCTTCCCTCCTCCCTTTATCGTGTTGTCCGCTTGCTTCGCGCGCTTCTGCCCCCATCGTTTGCCGCTGGGTGTACACGCCGCCCCCCTCCCCCCTCTTCCTGCGAGTCTCCGGTTGTCAAAGCGCCGGCTCGAACTTAATTCCTTTCTTCGCTCCTCCTCCAATGCAACCCCTGTGCGGTGGCAATCAGAGAGCCAGATCGGTGGCGGCGGATCTGTATATGTGCACCGGCCGAGCCGAAATTGCCGCTGCCGTTCGCCCTGTGCGGTGGCAATCAGAGAGCCAGATCGGTGGCGGCGGATCTGTATATGTGCACCGCCCGAGCCGAAATTGCCGCTGCCGTTCGCCACTGCGAAATTATCTGCCAGTTCATTCTGAGCCATGAGCGAGACGACCGATGGAAGTCCTCCGTCTGCTGCTGCTGCTGCTGCTGCTAAACTAGCTGCCAGAGCAGAGACCACAAAGCTTCCTTCATGACTGTCAAGAACTGTTAGTGGAGTCTTTGTTAAAGGAATACGTGTGAAAAATAAAAACAAATTCTGTGATAGCGCATACATGTGTTGCTCGATTTCTTTGCCTCAATCTATCGAAAAGCTGAAACAGCTTATTTGCTGCGCTCAAATTTCGCATTAGGAAGTAACGTAATCGTCGGTAATTTTTTTATCTTCGTGTCGGCGCCTCTGTCAAACTGTACCGACGCCGATAATCTGCCGACGGTCGGCGGAGAGCACGGCGTCGGTACAGTGTGACAGAGGCGCCGACACGAAGGTAAAAAACGCTGTCGCCGACACTCGGCAGACTGAACTTTGCTCTTGCCAAATATTGTAATGGTTGGTGGTCTGTCTATACTGTGAACCGTCTGCGGTAAAATTACAAGGAAAGCTTGCGGATTGCCTACACAAGTGCTAAACATTCTCGCTCAATAGCGGCTTATTTTGTTTCCCGTTGGAGAAGTCTTTTACTGGCATACGAGACAGGGTGCAGAATACCTTCATGTTCTTGCATCAGTACGGCTCCCAGTGCAGTGTCCGATGCGTCTGTACGAAGGATAAACTCCTTTGAAAAGTCAGGTGCTTGGAGTATTGGATGCTGTAATAGCGCAATCTTGAGTTTCTCAAACGCTATTTCACATTCTGGCATCCAGTGGACATTATTTGGCGCTTGTTTTCGGGTAAGTTCTCTTAACGGCTCCACTATTAGAGCGCACTGCTCTATGAATTGACGGTAATAACTTGCTAGACCAAGGAAAGCCCGGACCTGTTTTTTGGTGCGAGGTCGTTCCGCCTCACTTACTTCCTGAAGAGTTGTCGGCAGTGGTTCAATCACACCTGAAGCTATCACGTGTCCCAGCAATGCGATTTTCCTTGCTCCGATCTGGCACTTCTCAGGATTCATCGTGAGCACAGCCTCATTGATACGTTTTAGCACCATTTCTAGTGCAATCATATGATCCTCCCACGTGTCAGTCACCACTAGAACATTATCAATATAGTGCTGGACGTTTCAGATCTCTTCTAGTACGTTTCCCATTAAACGAGTGAAAATTGCCGATGCAGTTTTTATGCCAAAAGTAATGAAACGGGACTTATAGTGGCCTGATTCTGTTTAAAATGCCGTTTATTCCTTCGACTGCTCAGTGAGAGAGGCTTGCCAATATCCTTTGACAACGTCGAATTTTACGAAGCAGCACTTTGCGTTCACTTCGGTGAAAACCATATCAGTTCGTGGTATTGGCTCTGCATCTGGAATGAGCGTGTCATTCAGCCGACGAAAGTCGATGCATGTCCTATATGAGCCATCTGACTTTTTCACTAACACCAGAGGAGAATTATATGGAGATGAAGATCTTTCGATGACAACCAGATTTAACATATCCTGTATTTTCTTTTCAATGACCTCCTTCAAAAGCAAAAGGGAAGGGATATTGTGGAGTGTGAAGAGGGACTGCTGTCGTCAATTGTAAGTTGCAATGCACCACAGTTGTCACTCCGGGCATGCTTGAAAAGACTTCTCGGTATTGTTGCAGCAATTGGTTAACCTGCTGCTGTTATGAACTGGTCAATTCTTTCGACAATGGCCGCCCGACCGGTATCACCGCACCCTATCACTTTTGATGTAGGGATTGTGTCAGGGTATCCCAAATCTTCGACAGCCACACAGCTAGTTGCAAAAGTTGTTTCGCGTGTCAGTTCACGATCTTTGTATACTTTCAGCATATTCACGTGGAACAACTGATTCTTGTGTCCGAGGTCCAACAGATAATCAACGTCGTTTTGTCTTGCGACAACACGAAAAGGGCCTTTCCAATGTAGCAGCAATTTGTTGTGGCCTGTTGGTGGAATAATTAGTGCCTTGTCTCCCACCTTTAGCTGTCGGCGTGAAGCACGTAAGTTACAGTGCTTCTTTTGGTACTTTTGCGCCTCCTGGAGTTTCTCATGAGCAAGCCTTGTTGCCTCCTCCAGCTTTTCTCTCAACTCTAGAATATATTCGTAAGTGGTCTTCACCTCGCTGTCGATGTTACCATCCATCCACACTTCATCACGGTGAGAGGGCCACGTACATGACGCCCGTAGAGTAAAACGAAGGGCGAGGAGCCCAGGCTACCATGTGGCACCTCACGATAAGCAAAAAGCAGAGGAGCAAAATAATTCTCCCAGGATTTACGCTTTTCCTGGCACATCTTCCTTAACATCTGCTTCAGGGTGCCATTGCAACATTCGACCGACTCATTACCTATTGGGTGGTATGGAGTCATTTAGCCATTCGCATTTGTCTGATTGACAATAAGTCATTCACATATTTCATTAAACCTGACGTGAATGAGAAACCTCGATCCCAGAGTATTTCACGTGGAAGACCGACCCCTGAGAAAATCTGTAATAAGCCCTCCACCATTTATCCAGGCCATGCTCTAGGTGGCCTGGATAAAGGCCACCCCTCTTCTCCTACCTACCACTTACCTGAGGCTGTCTTCTCTCATACCGCTCATTATACAATGTAGTTGGTTATAAAGGTAGCATCAGAAAATCCTACGGTGCCATGCAAACAGAGCATCTAGAAGAATATTAGCCCGTCGAGTGGCCTTTGAGATATATGAGGCCAGGTTCTAGGTGGCCTGGATAAACGCCACCCCCCTTCCTCTACCTTCCACTTACCTGAAGCATACACACACAGTGTGCCTCCGCTGAACCCGCCGCTATAAGTTGCTTTGTCGAGGCGTACATCTTCGTAGCAGTTTTTCTTGACTTATTTACTCCCAGACACACCTGAGAGTACAAACTTTTCACTTTGCTAGTAGGAACCCAAACCGCTACGTTGGTGAATAAAATTGTGCACCGGCAGAAGCGCAGAGTTACAGCAGTTAGTATAGGCAGGGCATAATGGCGCTCAAGCAAAGTCAAGTCTCGAGCATGGTTTCCGTAAACATTCGCTCGAAGCCAGTGCAAATATATATATATATATATATATATATATATATATATATATATATATATATATATATAACTATGGGCCATCCAGCAGGCCCGGGGTGCGCACGAAAAGCACAAGCCACATGACCCACTACAAACGGGCCCAACTGGGCTAGTGCAGAGTAGAGTATAACGCCAGCGTCGCGACTCGTTAAATCGTCGTTTGCCGGCACTTTATTAAAGTTATCCCTACGCTATCCTATCCTATATATATATATATATATATATTGTAAGCACTATTAACGTACTTCGTCGTTTTCATTTGTACATAGCCATCATCATCTTCCCTCTTCTTCGACTTCTTCGCGCGTGAGCTGCGGGCGCTGCCTTTTTTGGAATAAACAGCGCTGGGCAACTTGATCGGTCTCGGTATTATAAAGTGGTGGAGGTACGTCAAGATCCCGACGTCCTCTCGCGTTCCCGTCCTCCCTGGAGCTCCGTTCCGGTCGCCGCCTGCACCCAGCTACCCCTACAACAATGGACACTTCCAACCCCGGCCCTTCCGGCGCCTCTAACCCTCCCACAGAGACGACCCCGCCTGCGGCGCCCTCTTGGACTGTGACGAGCCCTCAGCGCGATCCCCCTGTCTTCGCAGGACTCCGCGGTGATGACGTAGACGATTGGATCGACCACTACGACCGCGTGAGTTCTTGCAACAAGTGGAATGACACCCAGAAATTGAGGCACGTCGCCTTCTACTTGACCGGTGTTGCAAAGACGTGGTATTTCAACCACGAATCCGACATCGCGGATTGGTCCACGTTTACCTCGAAGCTGCGGCAAATCTTCGCTTCCTCGTCTGGCCGAGCAGAAGTCGCCAAACAGAAGCTGGGAACGCGGCGCCAACTTCCCCAAGAGTCTTACACCTCATACATAGAGGATGTCTTGGCTCTGTGCCGCCGTGCGAATCCTAGCATGACGGAAGCCGAACGCGTTCGCCACATCTTGAAAGGCATTGGGCCTGTCGCGTTCAACGCCTTAATCGTGCAAAATCCGGCTTCTGTCCAAGACATCACTTCAACCTGTCAACGCCTCGACGAGCTGCAGTCTATTCGTCTTCCACATGACAGCAGCGATCCTCCGGTTCCCCATTCTCCAGATCTACGTGCTCTTATCCGCACCATCATCCGCGAAGAGCTTCACCTCCAAGACATCAGCCGTCCACCTGCTGCCTGCGCCCCAACCCCCACCTTCGACTTGCGCGAGGTCGTAAAGCAGGAGTTGACAGCGATGACCACGCCCACGACGCATCTTGCTCCGGTAGCGCGCTCCACACCTACCTACGCGGATGTTGTTTCGCTACCCACCCCTACCGTGCCTTCCGTGCCTTCCGTGCCTACTGGCGTTTCCTATGACCATTTGGCTTCGATGGGACCCAGAGCACTTGCTGCACCATCGTACCCTCAGTGGCGTCCACCTCGTCCGGTTTGTTTTTACTGCGGTATACGCGGCCATATATCCCGCTTCTGCCGCCGGCGCCAGCAGGATGAAAGGCGGGGCTATGCTTAGCTCGAAAGAGACCGCACTCGCCGATCCGCCGACTACTATTCCGGACCGTACTCGTCCCCGCCACAGCGTTCTCCGTCTCCACCAGCTGCTCCCAATCTGCCTCATAGTTCCCGTTCGGCCAGACGTCGTTCTCCATCCCCTTACCGGCGCTCTACATCACCGCTTCGCCCCACTTCCCATTTTGTCGACCAGCACTCGGAAAACTAACTGTTGCAGTTTTTGGAGGGGAAACTGCTTCTTATCGGTCTTCAAAAATTCCTCCTGTTCGCCCGGCCAACATGCTTTCTGTGACTGTCGAAGGTGTTCCCGCGTCAGCTCTCATCGATACCGGTGCCGCCGTTTCTGTTCTGCGGAGTGATCTGTGTTCGCGGCTCCGTAAAGTAAAAACGCCTTATCTTGGACCTATTTTGCGTGGTGCTAATAATGCATTCATTCACCCTGACGGACAGTGTACTGCTCGTGTTCTCATCGACGGCATACGCCACCACATCGAGTTTCTCATCCTTCCAACGTGTATCCATGAAATTATACTGGGTTGGGACTTCCTACATTCTGCTTCAGCCGTCATTTCATGTAGAGAGGAAGTTGTCCACATCACGGATACAGAGCTTGAACCTGTTGCGGACTCTTCACTTTCATCCGTGAACTTGACCATCGCTGCCGACTACGTCCTGCGTCCTGGTCACGAAGACGTTGTAGCCGTAACATCCAGTCAAATCGCCGACGGAGACGCCCTAGTCGCCCCTTCTTCCCGCTGTACTTCTCGCGGAATTCTCATTGCCACCTGTCTCGTCCGGTTTTCACGCGGCTGCGCCCTTCTGTCTGCTTGCAACACGACCCCAGACCCTGTGATGCTGCCCAAAGGGATGACTGTGGCAACCCTCGCCGACATTCAACCTATCTCTCTAGTCACGCTTTGCCCTTCTTCATCGCCAGCCCCAACCTCAGGTTTGGATGATTCTTTCCCTCCTCCAGCCGTTCTTGGTTCTGACCTAACAGCCGCGCAGTCTGAAGCCCTAATGGTGGTCTTGGCAAAACACAAAGCCTGTTTCGACAGCTGTTCCCCTGTGTTGAGCCAAACTCCTGCGGCTACACACCGCATCGAAACCGATGGTTCCGCTATTATACGACGACGCCCCTATCGTGTATCGCCGTCCGAACGAAAGGTCATTGAACAACAGGTTGCTGGCATGCTTGCGCGGAAGATAATACGACCTTCATCTAGCCCATGGGCGTCTCCCGTGGTCCTGGTAAAGAAAAAAGATGGCTCAGTTCGCTTTTGCGTGGATTATCGAGCGCTCAATAAGATTACACGCAAGGACGTATATCCAATCCCTCGAATTGACGACGCTTTGGACACACTACAAGGGGCGGAGTATTTCTCCAGCCTTGATCTTCGGTCAGGATATTGGCAAATTCCGATGAACGAGACTGACAAAGAAAAGACCGCATTCGCTACACCGGATGGCCTTTATGAATTTAACGTGATGCCTTTTGGCCTTTGTAATGCCCCTGCCACTTTTGAACGCATGATAGACAACGTCCTTCGTGGTCTAAAATGGAAGACATGCCTCTGTTATCTGGACGATATTGTCATCTTTTCGTCTGACTTCAGCCAACATCTTCATCGATTAGACGAAGTTCTCAAGTGCCTTGCGAATGCTGGTCTCCAAATCAATACAAAAAAATGCAAATTTGCAAGCAAAACAATAAAAGTATTGGGCCACGTCGTCTCAAAAGCTGGCATCCAGCCTGACCCCGAAAAGATTAGTGCCGTTCTTCAGTTTCCTCGCCCCCAGCAACAGAAAGATCTACGTAGTTTCCTCGGCTTGGCGTCATATTTTCGTAGATTTATACGCAACTTCGCAGCAATAGCAGCTCCTCTACACAAGCTACTGGTTACCGGTGCCTCTTTCACGTGGACTAGCGACTGCGAGTCGGCTTTTCAAGCTCTCAAGCGGCATCTTACTTCCGGACCAGTGCTTCGCCTCTTCGATAATCGTGCCCCCACCATACTCCATACTGACGCAAGCGCACAAGGTATTGGCGCAGTACTTCTGCAACGTGATACAGAATCTAAAGAGCAAGTCATAGCATATGCCAGCCGAACACTTTCTCCAGCTGAGCGGAACTACACCATTACAGAGCAAGAGTGCCTGGCTATCGTTTGGTCGATTCAGAAATTTCGCCCATACCTTTACGGCCGCCACTTCACCATCGTCACCGACCATCATGCTCTGTGTTGGCTGTCATCAATGAAAAACATGTCAGGACGTTTAGGACGCTGGATACTGCGCTTGCAGGAATATGACTTCACTATAACATACAAGTCTGGAAAACGCCATCATGATGCAGACGCATTGTCTCGCTGCCCACTCTCACTCTCTCCCGGTAACGCGCCGTCGTCTTTCCAACCACGTCGTTCCGATGATACGCTTGCCTCCCACCAACTCTCGATAACGCCCCTGGACCAAGTTACGCTTTCATCACGCTCTGATTTCGTCTCGCTTCAGCGGGCCGACTCCTACTGTCGAGCTCTCATGGATCGCCTTAGTGGGTTCACCGAACCACCCAACAGCCGCTTGCGACGCCAACTTCGACAATTCCGCCTTCAAGGTGGCGTGCTACACCGCTACGTTTACCACCCAACAGGTCACCGGTGGGTCCCAGTTCTACCTCGCTGCCTTCGCTTGCGGGTATTAGAGGCACTTCACGACGATGTATCGGCTGGCCACTTAGGCTTCCACAAGACTTACGACCGCATTAAGACCCGCTGCTTCTGGCCTGGCCTATCAACAACGGTGGCCAAATACATTGCCTCTTGTGCGTCATGTCAGCACCGCAAACGCTCGACATCCCCTCCTGCCGGTTTACTACAACCTCTCCCTTGCCCGGACGCACCTTTTGAATTTGTTGGCATTGATTTATATGGTCCCTTGCCGTTGACACCCTCCGGTCACCGTTGGATTGTCACTTCGGTCGACCATTTAACAAGATATGCCGAGACTGCCCCTCTGCGATCCGGCACCGCTTCTGAGGTCGCCGACTTTTTCTTGCGCGCCATCGTCTTGCGCCACGGGGCTCCTCGCGTTCTTCTCAGTGACCGTGGCAAGGCGTTCATTTCACAAGTTCTCGAGGAAGTTCTTCGAGCCACTAATACCGTCCACAAATCAACTTCTACTTATCATCCGCAAACCAATGGCCTTACTGAGCGCTTCCATCGTACGCTGTCTGACATGATTGCCATGTACATCCGTCCTGACCACACTGACTGGGATACAATTCTTCCTTTTGTGACATTCGCATATAATACTGCTATTCAACGGACTACCGGCTACAGCCCTTTCTTCCTTGTGTATGGACGATCTCCTTCCACCATATTCGACAGAGAACTATTTTTCGCACCTTCTTCGCCTAACGCGTCGCTTCCAGAAGATTTTGCTGCCCGAGTTGCACATTGCCGTCAAATCGCCCAGCAAAGCACGGCAGCTACCCAAGCTGAGCGCAAGCGTTACTGCGACAACAAACGCCGTGACCTACGTTTTCACCCAGGAGACCAAGTCCTGCTTTGGACTCCAGTACGCACCCCAGGCCTCTGTGAGAAGTTCCTTCCACGCTACATTGGTCCATACACCGTTGTGCAGCAAACATCTGCAGTGAACTATCTCGTCCGCCCAGTACACTCCGTCACTGACCGGCGCCGCCGGAATGCCGAAATCGTTCACGTGTCGCGGATGAAGCCCTTCACTCCCCGTTTAGATAATCTCTAATCTGCGGCCAGGCTGGCCGCTTCCATGACGGGGGGAAGTTAGTGTAAGCACTATTAACGTACTTCGTCGTTTTCATTTGTACATAGCCATCATCATCTTCCCTCTTCTTCGACTTCTTCGCGCGTGAGCTGCGGGCGCTGCCTTTTTTGGAATAAACAGCGCTGGGCAACTTGATCGGTCTCGGTATTATAATATATATATATATACACCGAAGGTTGCACCAACTTCAAGCATCAGCAAGTGGGCTTGCGTAACCCGCGTATGCTGGCCGACAGAGTAGTGCGAGTAATCACACCTCTGTTGCGCGTGATAAGAAATTAAATTATTACATAAAAAGTGAACGTATAATATATTTGTATGGGTATCTCTAAAGCACACCAACATGTTAAAGGAATAGCGTACTATTTGAACGAATTATGTGATTTTCTTTTATTTAGCCGTTCGGTATGTGCCAATCCTCTAGAATGGGCATATTTCAGTGTAACAAAAGAGGTACAGAACCTATAATAAATAAATAGAAATGCGTGCCGTAGTTGTCTGTGAATACGCCTGCCATCGCCGTTCCTACCGCGACAATGGCGTCATACCTCGCCTTCGTCCTCGCATACATCGCTGCGTGGGCGTGTCACCCTGTGCATCCGCCTGACTTGCTGATCTCATTTCGGCACAGCCAGTGAGTGTTGTAGCGCATAAACATAAACACTGCATCAGATTAAAGTTGTGACCTTTCTGATTGATGCAGATAAACACTCCAGAAAGTTCCACGCAGCATAAGATGAAAATAAATGCAATTGTACGCATCGCCATTAATTACAGGCCGCTTAAGTGTAAGCAACTTCGCTTTACACGTATCCAAGTATGTGCGTGGGATCTGCAGAATTTATTCGCAGACACATTTTTCATTCGCTTTACTTACCACATTTCGTTTCTTTATGTCGGTGTCGGGATTATGTCGACAAATGGCATGAGTTAATCCCGCTGGAGATTACCGGCAGTGTAAACAGTGCATAGTGCATGCAACACCACAGTCGTATAAGTAGAGTGAAGTAAAACAACAGTGCTGCACAAAAAGTGAAATGGAGAAACAACACTGGATAAGAGAGACGACCCCCTTCACAGGCCCATATCTCGGAACACTTCATCCTGCATAACTTGATTCGCAGGTCGTAGAGGCAGTGTTAGAGACCGATGTAGAGAAGGCAATCTGCCTTTGTAGCTGAGTTATGGAGCCAAAAGTTACCTCTGTTATTTTTAAAGAAATCTTTCTATATTTGACAATTTTTTCAAAATATTTGAAAGCCTGATCAAAATTATGCGATTGCCATTCAAGAATCTGACAGTTTTCTTCTATATACAGCGAATTTCCTTCAATCTGGTTAAGCAGTGGCGTGTTCAGAGAATGTTTGGTCTGGTGCGTACTTGAGCAGAAAAGTAAGACCTAATTCGGGGATAAAGAGCTAAAGATTCTGTTTTAGGCAACGTGTCAGAGAAACATACTGTAGAAGGGGGCCTAGTTTCACTGGTTGGTGAAACGTTGCTTCAGATATGGAAAACCCTTTATTGCGGAAAACGTTTAAGGAAGGAAGAAAAACGAAAGGGGAAAAAGCCTACAAAAAGGATTTTCCTTGTCTGAAGTAGTGTCAAACAAAATTCGCGCTTGCATTCACGCGATGTCAAGCCCAAGCCCGTAGCAAGAAGGTTGGATAGGCGGGCCAACTTGGTTGACACTTGCTCATTTTTCCTCCTACCTTTTTCTTTCGTGATTCCTCTCCTTATTTCCTTATTTCCTTGTTTCATTTCTTTACTTCTTTCTGCCTTTCTATCTTTCTTTCCTTATTTTTTGCTTCTTCCGTTTCTTTCGATCTTTATGTATTATTCTCTTTGTTCATTCCTTGTACTTGCTGCTTCCTAGCTGCACTCCGCCCGCATGCCTCCGTTGTTAAGCGGAGAAGCCTGCCTGTTGTGCGCGATCATATGCAGGTTTGTTTCGAACGTCTACCCAAAATAAGTGCTTTTGCTTTCCACGACAGCTGCTTGAGCTCCACATGAATGGACAATGTTTGAGCGCTGGCCGATCAGTTGCCCGAAACCTCCAACAATTGGGTTGGCACTCTCAGCAATGCGGTTAAAAGTCTCACATCGCTTATATAGCGTTTGCGTAAATGGGCGGATCACGTGCTCACGAACAGGGTTATAGATGGTCGAAGATGTCATACACAGTTGTTATAGCTCTTTATTTAATCATATAGAGCTGCGATGCAGATAATATGACTAAATAACTAAATAAATAAATAACTCAAAGGTGTTTATTAAAGTGCCCAGCAATAACACCGAGGGTCTTGGTGCTGGCGCACTCGGGAAAACAGTGCAAAGGAAAAACAATGCAAGCTCACGCACACACACATACACACATACACACGCGCGCACACATAAAGAAAATAATAATAATTTCACGAATACTCATTTAACAGAGAATAAAATGTGTACACGAAGAGAATGCAAAGCAAAAGTGGAGAAACAGAAAAGAGGATTACAGAATGACGTAACACACAACAGATATGGGGATTTTTGTTCGGGTATTGGAATTCCTCTGCAACGTTCCTTTCACGAAAATACTAAAATTAGACATGCAGATATCCAGGCACTCTGAATGGGCGTTATATGTCGCCTGCACTCAAGGTAGAGGGTCACAAAAATGTGAAGGCTGAAAGGCGCGCTGTTTCCTTGTGTCTTTCTGCGAAATGTAAAAGCGCACATTAGAAAGCAAGTGCGAGCAACATATTTTTCCATGTAATAATTCGTGAAGACAGAGAACATCTGATTTGTTGCGTCTAGAGGTGAGGGTAGGTAACGTGAGTGTCTGCGTTAGCTCTATGGAGATGGAAGGCTTTTGACAGAGTCGATGTTTCAATATAGATGTGAGCTTTTTTGCACATTTTCGAGAAGTTCACAATTTGACTTACAAGTGCTGCCCCAAACGATGGAGGCATACTCAAGAACTGGAAGGCATACGCTCTCATCATCATCATCATCACCATCACCACCATCATCATCAGCAGCAGCAGCATCATAATCTTTTATGTCCACTGCAGGACGTAGGCCATTCCCTGCGATCTCCAACTATCCCTGTCCTGCGCCAACCGATTCCAACTAGCGCCCGCGCATTTCCTAATTTCATCGCCCCACCTAGTCTTCTGCCGTCCTTATATGAAGTTTCAAGTGGCCCAGCTTGTTTGAAGTCTCTCGTCACCCGACGTACTCTGCCGAGCGTTCGAAGTGCACGCTGTCTCGTCTGTTGAGCGTGGGGCGAGAAACTCGGAGAGCTATTGAAGTGCACTCCAAGGTCATTCGTTCCCTGAGCTCTTGGAAGGAGAACGTCTTTAACGCTATAGGGAAGTAATGTCCTGCTAGTCTTCCACGTGAAGCTTACAACTTTCGTTCTTGATGCATTTGTGACCAGCTTGTTTTCAGCACAACATGACGCAAAATTTGCGATGCCCTTCTGAAGAGCGGCGCAATCAAAAACATTTTTTACCACTTCAAAAAGTTTCGCGTCCTCAGAATATTACAGAATTGAAGAGTTTTCAATGACTGCCGAAGCGTCGTTAATAACCAGCGAGAAAAGAAGAGGGCCACGGACAGACCCACTTGTAACCGCATAAAGTTCTGACGACTGACCGTTTACACTAACATATACCAGTACCGGGGGCGCAGGTAGCTTATTATCGGCGCTGTGACAGAGTGGTGTAGATTAAGTTGTGTCAACTTTTGAAGGAGTATTTTGTGGCAGATGACATCAAACGCCTTACTGAAGTCCAAATAAATGACATCCAGCTGTTTTTTCTTATACACTGCTTGAGAGGCATGCATCGTGTAGCTAACGAGGTTGGTATATAGTTTTGGAGCGTCCCGATATGAATCCGTGCTGCTGCGGAATGATAGTCTTTTCAATATAGGATTGAATTATTCAGTGCGGAGTTGACTCGAATAATTTAGATGCTGCCCATAGGAGAGAAATAGGTCTATAGTTACTCGCACCAGTTTTTACCCCTGACTTAAAGACGGGAACGACCCGCACAATTCCATGCCTTTGGGAATGTGTTCGTCTTTAAAGCAAAATTAAAAATACAAGTAATCATTGGAACAAGCAAGGACCCCCTACGTTTTAACCAAAGCAGCTGGAATGTCATCAGGACCACACGAAATAGACGGTTTTAAGTGTTTGATGCTCTTAAGGACAAGTTCCTCTGAGACCGACAGACCTGAATCCAGGAAAGGGTGATTGGACGGCTCACTAACTCCGTCACTGTACCCTTCACCGTACACAGACCCGAAGTGTAGGATGAAGGCGCCCGCGACATCTGGGACAGGTTGGCCGTCGCCACTAAGTAGAGAGGTGTCTTGTTTCGTATTGTTGGATGACAGTTCACGAACGTGTCTCCAAAAAGACTGAATTTTTGGAAGTACTAGCTTCTACATGTGCTGTATAGATGGAATGATCACGCTTGTAATGACGTTTAGAGAGTGCCCTGTACATTTTAAAATCTATATGCCAGTGCTCCTGATTTGTACGCTGTGCCTTCCTGTGAGCAAGGTCTTTTGGCTTCAAAGTTTTTTTTTTTCAGATCAATAGAAAGCCAGTGGGGAAATTTACAGCGTTTAGTACCTTTTAGTGGTATAAAGTTCTTCATTCCATCGTGAATAACATTCGTGAATGCCATGACTTGGTCATTAACATATCTTAGTTCTACTATACTGAATACCAGTCCGCATTATTAAGATAGTGGTAAAGACCCACGTAATCTCCGCTTCAGAAATGAAAAGACTGAGGTGTAGTTCTATCCTTTAATATCTTGCTACTAGGTATCGCGAATTGTAATGAAGTGTGAAGCGGGGGATGATATTCATCTGGCTTAGCAAGGGGAAAGTCGCCACAGGACACATTCACAGCTTCTGCATCACTAAGGCATATGTCTAAAGCATTGCCACAAGAGTTCAGAATATTGTTAAATTGGCGCAGGGATCTAAAATATATACGATCAAGTGACGAGTTGCACTTGGGAGTTAATTAAAACGAAAGCGTTGGAATTTCACCAGTTTGCCAGGAAATGACAAGCGCATTAAAATCATCAACCATGAGTATATTATGGTTAGCATGGACCGATATACCATTTTCAATAGTGGCTAGAATAGTCATGTACATCTCAATATTCATATCAGTCGCCGAACGAATCTGAATGACTGATTGAATAATAATAATAATAATAATAGTAATAATAATAATAAGAAGAAGAAGGAGAAGAAGAAGAAGAAGAAGAAAGAGTAAGCAAATAAACACTAGCCTAATCTTGTGTTTATTTTTCAGCGCTACATAATATTGTGTTCCGCTTAATGTACCCTGTATCTGAAATGGCGACGTTTTCTTCTTTTTTCCCCCTTTTCGCTGACGCGGTTTTGCGTTACTATCGCGTTACACCAAGTCTCGCGAGACCTTTACCCGCCGAGGTCTACTTTCCGACGGAGCTTCAGAAGGAAGAGTAGTGTTTACGAAACTCAGTAGATGGCGCTACTATTCCAGCGTTAGCTTGCCCTGCGGTTTCTGTGTTCCTTGGATAACGAACACGTTTGCGCGCCGCAGACATAAATCGGAATTGGTCAGCCTGACAGTACCTAAATAAACAACATTTTAAGATCAACTAGTTTGTTTTTTTTCCTGTCCGCGCAATCATCTTGGACATGACTGTGAAATCAGTGGCGTATGCTTTTCGCCGTCACTGTGTTGCACTGGTAACCAAAGCCCGGACAAATTCCATGGATTTTTCTTATTTTTTTCACCATATAAAGTGAAATCTTCGTCGTCGTCTCAGTGTTAGTTACAAAGAAAGAACGGAGCATGGGGGATACATTGTTGCACTAGTTAGTGCACTTCTGTAAGCATGATTCACTGCCCGTATAAACACAGACCACACATTCTATTGTAACTATTTCTCGAAGTGGTTAACACGAGCACTGTTACTTTTTTATTAACTGGGATAGTTGCTTGTTATTTTCCCAGTGATTCGCATATGTTATAGCCGGGCAACAAAAGGTAAATAATTTGCACATGAGCCTTGACGGCAGACTTTGGCAGCGAAGACAAGTAGACAGAGTTCCACATGCAGACATGCACATAAATACGTTCTAATTGTCGCGTTTACCTTTGACCTTGAACAGCATCCAAATGCATAATAATAATAATAATATTTGGGGTTTTACGTGCCAAAACCACTTTCTGATTATGAGGCACGCCGTAGTGGAGGACTCCGGAAATTTTGACCACCTGGGGTTCTTTAACGTGCACCTAAATCTAAGCACACGGGTGTTTTCGCATTTCGCCCCCATCGAAATGCGGCCGTCGTGGCCGGGATTCGATCCCGCGACCTCGTGCTCAGCAGCCCAACACCATAGCCACTGAGCAACCACGGCGGGTATCCAAATGCAGCCATCCTGTGTTGCAACACTTGATATTATTCATGTTTTATTACCGTTTTCCGCAAGTTTACGAGTTCTAGTAGCCCAATGAGGCTTTGTTTCAGCACTTTTCAATGTGCGATAGTGGACATTATTATTTGCTTGCTTCCGCTGTGTCTCTGACATATATTTTTGAAATAAAATCATTCGTCAAAGACGAGGTATAAAACGCAGTTGTTTAGGAAAGTGCATCTTTCACTGGCTACTTTACTGTACCAAATTCTTAACGCAATCTATAAGTCATTACAGGTTGATTTTTGCAAAAAACTTTCACCTTAACAAAGTGCAATCAAGAAGCCGTAATTAGTTGCATAGGATGAAGAGCATGCATAAAAGGGACATAAAAAAATCTCGTTTCAGCTGGCAGGTGTAAAACAATTTCCTAACAATTCCACGGCCATGATCGCAAGTATCATTCAAAAAAGAAAGAAAGAAAACAGAATTGACGATGATTTCTGCTGCTGCGCCTATCCTATAATTTATTTCGTGTGAATACCAAGCGTAGTTATGTAAAACAACTCATGCCCTTTCTTCCTTTTCCCCGCCATCCATCTCCCCTGCCGTCAACAAACTATCTGCCACGTCGCAAGTGAATCAGAAAAGATCCGCTGCATAAGTTTCTCTGAATCGAGCAACAGTAATACGCGTTTATTTGAAATTTTTTTAACTGTTTATCAAAAGCGGTTTGATAAACATGATGGGCCTTCTGGGCGGCATGCATAATTCATATTTAATAACGGACGACGCGTAAACAGAGCTATACACGCCCGGTTTCGGCCTTGGCTGCTCCGCGCAGCCTATGGTAAAAGCAATTAACGTCCGTATCGCTTCATAAAGAGGTCCCGACTGCCAAGATGAAGGGGGAAAAAGAACGCACTGCAGTCAAAGAGGATGCGCAGCTCCTATCGACGCTGCAAGTGAACGGGCTTTTCTGTGTTTCTCCGTGCTCCGTCTAACAAAAACTTTATTGCTTACTGCGCACGTCGTCACTGGCGTAAACAAAGCATCGCGCGGCTACGAACATTCCAAGCGAACAGCTTCTACGTGTTGTTTATACTGACCGCTGTTGCGAGCGGCAACGGTGGCTCTTGTGGAGCGGCCAACGAGCTCGCGGGTGGTAAACGTATAATACTGTCCTCGAAGTTGCGGAACTTAAATCAGGATTCCTCGTGTTCACTGGGTCTGCGACACTTTGTTTTTCTTTTCCCTTTTTTATTATTTTGTTTTACTTTTACTTTTCTTGCCTTCGAGCTCGTACATAAACAATCGCCGAGAAAACGAGGGGTTCTATATCGTTGCCTTCGTCTCAAAATGAAGGCCAGTCACAATTTGCGACTCCTTTCGCATGGCCTTTCGCGAGCCCTTTACTGCGTTTTATTATTATTATATTACCTAGTTGCGCAATCGGCAGTTACGAATTAAAGGGCCCCTCAGCAGGTTCGGGCAATGCGAAAGGACAAGTGTAGTGCATGGATCACGTGCTGATGATAGTGACTGTAAATTATGAAACAGCTGCACGGTCACGAAAACAGCTGCAATTTCAAACCTTTAACCCCGAGGGAGCCACGCTTCCGAGCAGAGAGTCTAGGTCCCACGCACTGCCCACGTGCCTTTACGTAAGACGCACAAACTGCAGCTTCGCCGATTATGGCACGTGACTTCGGAAATGCGCAGCAAAAAAGTTAGAAAGGGAGACAAAAGGGGGGGGGGGGGGGGGGGGGCTTGTGACCTAGTGCAATGATTGGTCTGTGAGAAGGCGGTGAAATAATGCCGCATTGCGGACGCTAGCCGAGGCAAAGGAGAAGGATTTTCCTGTTAGCAGTGAAGCTCGCCGCATGGCAGCATGGCAGCATGACATTTTAATTGCTTCTATCTCCCCTAATAATGAAGCGATTTGACAATTTCTTATGGTATAGCGCTCCCTGGATAATTCCAACTTTCAATGTATGACCGAAGCTTCCAATGGGTTCTGGTAAAGTGCGCTGAGGGTGCTAGAGTGCTATACCGTATCCGAAACTGAACCGTAACCGGAACTGATATGCTTATTTTTGCCGAACCAAAAGTGAGCCCGAACTGAAATGTGCGTAGCCATTTTGGACCTGAGCCTGAACCGGAGCAAAACAATGGAAGTGCTTCAAAGCCAGCAACTCAGCGCGACTCGGAGCAAAACTTGACAATCGTTCCGAACCCGTTTGGTGGGCGGTGTTGCACGTTGCACTTTGCGACACCTTGTCGCACTTCAGCCGCTCTGGCTGACAGCCGGCGTTACATGGTTTCCGCAAAGTAAGCCCGCTCCTAATTGGTCACCCCTGTAGAGGTATAAACGGATAAGAAGCTGCGTGCAATGCGGTTATTTTTTTACATGTTTGTGGAGACTTGCGGGGCTATCCGCCCACGATATATGTTATTGGCTCTGCTTCTGACGAGGCTCCGCTTCTGTCGAATCAGTTATCCGCTTTGCTCGAGAAATCTTAGGGCGTCCGCTGCAGGGAATATTTGTATTCTCCATCTGTAAAAAGGCTTCCCACACCATTCTTAATGCCACTAACATGAGCTGCCTTTGCACCGGCAAAACCCTCTCAAGGCTAGGTCTGTGCGCCCGCGAGAATGAGCTCGCAATAAATGCCAGAAAAGTAGCACGTCCGCTCTTTACCCGTACGCAACCGCCCAGGAAAGTTTCCGATGACCCAAAGGGAAAAGGAGCATGGGGCTAACTCTGGAAGGGAAGCGGAATTGATAGGTGATACTTTTTATCTCCAGATAATACTTTTTATCTGCAGCATGTTCTCAGCATCGGTGCAAGTCGCAAAATAGTTATCGGAAACTCCCTAACTTAACCTCTTCATGGTGGGCGCCGGAACCGTAATGCAATGAGCGGAGACCCGTATAATTATATGACTTTAATTGCAGGGCAGAAAGGTCTTCTTACTCGTCCTCAATGTATTGCGACTTAGTCTCTCTCGACAGCTACGTTCGGCAAATATATGTAATTTATTTTGGGATCAATCCACGTCAAGCATGACCCACTACTGTCAAAAATATTTGTCATGTAATATTCTGTTTTGTTCTCTAAAGCTTTACTGAATTACATACAATGAGGTGTGAGTAGAAAATAAGGCCGTATAAAAATTGTTTCCACTCGCGAAAAAACTTGAAGGACGCTTAAGCTTCCCCTTTAAGAGTGGAACGCGACAGCATTCAAAGATACCTGATTGCTTCTCACGCTTCCCGGCAACTGCAGCTTACGTAACCGTACTGTTTATTGGGAAACGCTGGCGGTGAACGCTATGCGCGAAGGGGAGTTTCTGGTAAAAACGCCGCCTCTTGCGCGGGCCGATCCCGAAGTTTGTGCACAGCCGCGCCAAAGGAAATTACATCATCTTCAGGTTTCTATTATTCTTTCGCACTTTATTATTGAAGTCTGAGATTATTTAACGTAACAGGCACGCGCTGTCGGTGTTTTGTTTCACGACATTGGTTTGTGGACTGTCATTCTCGAAATTCCTAGGAATAAACTTCGTCAACAATGCAAGACAAGGCCTGAGCAATTTTAGTGATAGAACGGTGCGGCATTACAACACGCATATACCGCAAGTCATATAGCAAGGCGTGGCATGTACATACACCTAAATATATGCGGCTATTCTCGCTCACGGGACGCCAGCGCCGGCGCCGACACCTAATTTCCTGCGACACGTGACGCTTGACGCTGTCGCGTCAAAACCCTCGAGCAATTTATCAACTCATGCAGCGAACTGCCGCGGCGCCACCTCTTCGAGACACAGCGCTGCCACGGCGTCGCAAGGATGATGGCACAGCAGACCGCTGTATACGTAGGAAGCCGTGATTGCGTAGCATGCGCTGGATTCTACCACTCGTGGACATCTATCTATCTTTGAGACATTTGTGACTGTCTAAACAAAAGAACGTTTGCTGGCTGGCTATCCAATAAGCTTTCGTTGGCAGTTTTTGTTTAGCTGTGCATGCATTACACCTGCAATAACGAGTCGCGCCACTTATGGCCTTGGATTCGAGCTAGTATTGTGCAATGTTCGTGATGCGAAAGTTGAGCGTTAACGATGTCGAAAATAAAGCCCGTAGATCTCTTTAAAACGCCATCAGATCTTTCATGGCCAGGCTTCTTCAATGTCATACAACATACGGGAAATTGCGCAAGCGAACGACTGCAGTCCTTGGTTTTCGTTCGTTATGCTATCTTTTATTTCTTCAGGCGAATCAGACATTGCGTACATCACATTCACACGCGAAACAATCATCGACCACTTTGCTGCTGGCTGTGGGAGGTGATAAAACAGTCTTGAGATGCTCGAGAGGCCGCGCTGAGAGCCTCAACCAGCCTTTGTTAACGACTAATGTTTCGTTAGGAGCGCAATCCCCGCATGCGTTATATTTGATGCCGTCTGTTCCACGTATAGAACAGGTAAACCCTACTTCGGGCACGCGAGGTTGCTGAAAAGGTGGTGCAGGATTACTGACTCAAATTGATCAAGTCGTCGACGCTTCCTGTCTAGCATTTGGGCGAGCTTACACAGGGCGTCAGAGCATGCTTACAAGAAGCATTCAGAACGCTAGATTGGCTTATTCTGAGTTCTTGGCTAACCTCCCTGTCTTTCCTTCCCTTTCTTGTCTCTCTCTCTCTATCTCTTTCTCTCTATCTTTCTCTCTCTCTCCCCCTTGTCCGTTGTCTCCATCTAAGGTTGTTTGACCTAGTCATACATACGTCTAACCAGACAAATTAATCGTGATTAACGGCGTCAATGAGTCAGAACAAAGCAAGGAGGAAAAAATAGAGCAGTTTTACAACACAGATTTGCTTCCAGCTTACTCGCCCTGTGGCGGACAGGACGGAGTATTATCGCGTGATCACACCTGTACTCACGCGAACAGGACCTCCGGCCTCTGCAGCGGAGATTGAGGGCAACAGTCTTTTTATAGACCGAGTAGTGTTGAAGAAAGACTGGCTTGAAGTCACAATCGACATGATGATCAGAAGAATTTCCTCACTCAGTTTTTTGATAGCTTTTCTGATAATGTTTTGTCTTCGTATGTATATAACCAAGTTGAAAATGGCAAAATCGGTGGACTTGTGACAGACAATGAAAAAGTGTTAGAAATAAAAGCGGAAATGGCTTCATGCAGAGGTACTAAGAAAGAGAAAGAGAGGAAGAGGGATGTTCAGTTGAATCTTTCTAACAAATTAGCGTCATTATTTTTTGAAGATCTACACAGACATTGTGCTTTTATCATATCATTGCCACGCGGATTAATATAAGCTGTTGGCAAAAATTCCATATTTATTGAACCGTTATGACCGTAAGAAGCTGTTTTAACCAGTTGGATAAGTTATTTTTTCCGTTCCGGAGCTTAACCCTATTTTCAAATCGAAGTGCTTGAAAATTTTGGGTCTGACGCCTTGACTGACACTGGAAAACGCGAAGTCAGCCTGAAGCGGTCATTTCCTACAGCCCATATTGTTAAAACGCTCCTAATAAACATTTCCCGATTCTTGACACTTGGTCTTTGATTTAATTTCTAGACAGATTGGCGATTAGTGTAGCTCCATCACTTTTCTAACACCGCCTAGATGCTCCCACCAAATACGCGTGCTCCCAATATATACCGGGCGTCCCAGCTTACTTTAGCCAGAGTTTAGAAATATGCAAGTGCCACGTGGCCAGATGGAGTAAAGGTAATGTTGTTTGCCGTCGCTTTAAGATATTCAAACTATTTTTTTTCATTCAACTTAATAAGATTATTAGTCTTAATTATTATTCGACTTGTCAAATATTACAATTAGACTAAAAGTGTGAATGAGAAAATTGTAGAGTGACATGAAAAACTCCCGATACAGCTTTCTGTTGCTCGGTACGTGCTACATAAAAGTGTTTTTCCAAGCGTGAAAGAAACCCGCGAATTCACGCAAAGTGCCTCAAGCGGCCAGTCACGCGGGAATTTTGCCTGCATTCGCGGGTTTCTTTTGCGCTTGGGAAAACACTTTTATGTAGCACGTACCGAGCAACAGAAAGCTGCATCGGGAGTTTTTCATGTCGCTCTGCAATTTTCTCATTCACACTTTTAGTCTAATTTTAACATTTGAGAAGTTGATTAATTAATGAAGAATAATTACATAAATAAAAAATTAATAATGGGGTTTTACGTGCCAAAACCACTTTCTGATTATGTGGGACGTCGCAGTGGGCGACTCCGAAAATCTGGACCACCTGGGGTACGTTCTTTAACGTGCATCTAAGTCCAAGTACGCGGGTGTTTTCGCATTTCGCCCCCATCGCAATGCGGCTGCCGTGGGCAGGACTCGATCCCGCGACGTCGTGCATAGCAGCCCAACACCATAGCCACTGAGAAACCGCGGCGCGTTCTAGTTATCTAATTAGGCGGAATTAAAGAAAAATAGTTTGAGTTTCTTCAAGCGACTGCAAACAACATTACCTTTGTTCTGTCCAGCTACGTGGCATTTGCATATTTTTCATCTCTGGCTAAAGTTAGCTGGGACACCCTGTATAGACGCTCAAAAGAATATGACAACACGTGCCCCTCCCCTCCTCCTCCGTAGGAAAAAAGAATGGAGTAAAACATAAAATTATAGTCAGTGACGCAGTTACCTGACAGCTATGCTATTTGAGACGTGGCTTTGGAAAAAATAAAAACTATCATCATGCGCTGAAACCCGAGGCAGCTGGTAATCTATGGTCAGACAGCGCACGAAGGCCGACCGCTCTGTTCAAACGAGGCCACGCTTATGACAACAAAATATTTGCGCAGCCAAGGTCGCCAATACTGTCGATAAGCCGACACATCGAATTCAATACATACTTATGCTTTTATTGCGTCGTGCCCATTAGTGTGTGCTGGCTATGTCATTTTTTGTGTAGGGTGACTGCTATTACACTTCCAAGATCGCATGTGGTCCGGCTGTCACGCAACTCTATAAACAACGCTCGGAAAACAGGCACCTGTTTCAAGTGTGTGTGGACGGCGGTGGGCGCAAATTTTGACATAAATGACTCGCATGCTTCTGCTCATTGGTCGGTACGCAAGCGTGCTGCACTGGCTATCGTCCTAACACAGAAGAAACGTTATAGATAATACGCACGAGGTCGTGCAATACCTGCTTCGCAATCCACTTACCGTGCACGTGTTTAACGTATTCCACATCGTAAGTGTGGTGTGGCCTCAAGCGTCTCTGCAGAAATAACACGCCCACACGCACAGACGCGCACACCGTGCAACTCACACACACTAGCTTACATATAGGCCCGTACACGCACTCTCAAAGTAAACCAGTGCTCACACGGCTTCGAGTGCCTTTTGCTTTCTTTCTTTTCCACCGCTGTCAACTTGTCGTGCGCCTTGCTTTCTTCGGACCACCTCAAGGGACACGCATTAGGCCTAATTCGGAAACATTCATTCTCTCCCCCCTCCGCCGCTAGCATCCTGCCAACCATCGGGCTGCCTACTCGATAAGGCAGGCTGGTAATCCCTGGGTGTTATAAATATGCAACAGACACCTACACGTAGCTCAGGAAGACACGCGACGAACCGGCGCTTGCGTGCTACTTGTACAACAAGCCGCGCTCTGATCCTTCGGTGAGGATGGCGGAGATAGCCGAAACCACAATTCAGCAGCAACGGCGCTCACGCGAGGTCTGGAAGCGCCCCGACTCACAGGGAAGCCGACGCGTGCAAAAGCGGGAGAGATCATTAATCAGCAGACGGAAACGATAGCGGAGTCGGCTTAAGTTTACGAGCTGACCGCACACGAGGCCTTTATGGTACGCGTTTTCCCAAAGGCAAGCAGAAGGCACAGAGCGTGAAGCCCGCTTTGAATGGGGCACCCGCAGAAAACTTTGCCGGTGGCGTCTGCAGAGCTTGGAGGTAACCGCGTTGCGGTTACTCCGGCAATCACCGGAGGGCGTGTACTGGAACGCTGTACCAGTATGGCAGTATTCCTTTCTTGAAATGGGAAGAGCCACAGCGCAACGAGGGCAGCTATATGGGCTTGCTGGCAGATCACCTTCTAATTTGTTGCGGTGCAGGCACAGCGATACGGACATAGAAGGCACACGACACAACGCACCGCACATATAGCACCGCGTGCTGTCTTTCTGCTTTCCATGTCTGTGTCGTTCTTCCCGCTCTGCAACAAAGTAAATGGTCAGAGATCACATCATTTCAATGTCACAAGCTGAGTGTCAAAGCCAATATCTTCATGATTCAGTTCGGGTTCACGCATTACGGTTTGATTCAGGTTCTGTTCCGCAGCGAAAATTCTAACGGCCCGAACCAGTTGGTTCGGGTTCAAAAGGGTTCGAAGAAAAAAAGATGCGCATGTCAATGGTTACCGAGAAATGCGCAGTGCTCTTTAAGAATCCTACGGGCTCACTTAGGTGGTGTGTAGAATCAGAGATGACGTTCTTTCTTTATTTTATTTTTGTTTTGTTTTGGACACGCATTAACTTGAAGATAAAATAAAAAATTCAGGTGCTATGCCTGTTGTACATAGGCACGTCGCAATTCGTACATTCACTGGGCTTCGAGGCGCCCTTTGTGGCTATCTAATGTGTTAGATAATTCTAGTCCTTGAGCTCGATTATTCGTAGAGGCGGGCATTACTTGCACCTGAAATCGAAACACATATTCAACTAATTAACAAAAATGTGCAAATTATCTTTTGCATTATTTACTTTACGGGACATATTGCCATCTTCAAATTGTAGCCAGTGAGTTTGCAAGGCGTATCGCCTTGGAATGAATTTCCAGAGTGTGCCACTTTGGAGATATGCGCCATCAAACTTGCCGTAAGAATGCACTGTTGTTCCACTTAATTTTTTAACAAAACGCTCTTTTATGCATTGAAGCACAAAGGCAACTGGAACGCCGATGTACTGCGTCCCACATTTTGGGAAATAATATCCAGAAATTGGTGTCATCTTGGAAGTCAATTTCAAGTGGGTACGTCTTGCAAGCTCACCGGCTACAATTCGTAAATTGCAATATGTGCCGTAATGTAATTATTCAGAAACTTAATCAGTTGAGCATCTGTTTCGATTTCTCATGCTACAGCAATGTCCACCTCTTCCAACAATCCAGTTCAAGCTCAATAATTATGCTATCTGCCACAGGCGATATTTAAAAATTTCATAAAACTCAAAAGTGATCACCCTGCATAATAGGGGAGAGCAGGGCGCGGCGCGTTCCGAGCGAAGCGATCGCAGGGGAGGACCAAGCGTCTTATCCTGTGTCAAATGCGGGGAAGCGCACAGCGAAAGAGGACAGAATGGCCCATGCGCCATGCGTCCAGCTTTCGGCTACGGGGCCATTGTGTGGCTGGCGCAGCAAATGCATCAGGATGACTGATGATAGGCATACGTCCGTGGCTTCTGATAACACCTGCGATTTTTTTTTTTTATGTGTAGAGGAGCCCTTATAAAGAAACCCTATTCCAAGATACCACGCTCCATTTGGGGCGAGTTTTGAACAGGCCGCCTGACGACCTTATATAATTAGTGATAAAATATGAGTTCGGATAATTCTGGCCCATACTGTAGTTGCGTCGTTGCCAGATACGTAACAAAGCAAAAAAAAATTAGGCATAATTTTCGCGTGAGTTCTGCTTTAAAATTGCTCGCGCTTGTTCGCCACACTGTATAAAAGGAAGTGAACTAGCTCGTCTAACGCTTAACTACTCATGCATTGATTTTTCACGAGAAATGACAGAAGGCGCCTATAAGTTCACCAGAGAGCGTCTAGCGTCATTTTGAAAAACTGAGCCGTCGCATTTAATACATCTTTGCAAACACTTCCTGTATCGTGATAAATGAATGAATTTGGAGCTGAACTATTTGGAGGGGACAAATAAATAACCTGGGGAAATCACTGAACAACTAAATAATATTTAAACGAGGTGCGTGCGTAACCGCCACAGAAAAAATACAGAGGACAAAACTATTTTTGTGTGTGTCAAAGGCTCAGTTTCGCACAGTTTCTAATGTGAACAAGTCGTAAAAACAAATAGATATGTAGTTCGAATGCTCTGAGAAGAACTCGGAACACATTGTTGCACATTTCTTTGGGGGAATCAGATAAAATCTTGGACAAATGTAACCCTTTTTGCGCCCCTTAGTGATACATGTTTCTCACTGGCTCTTTGCAGAGCGTGCCCAGAAGCTACCTCACAAACAACAAATGAATGCCGACGCAAAAGTTGTCGTCTACTCTCATCAACAAAGCGGCATGCATGGTGGTAGAATTTCAACTATTACCCTGGCTGAACCTTCAGTTGAACCAATTTGGAACAGTTATTTCAAAAGTTTCCGGTTCTGGGGCTCTAAAGGTAAAACAATTCCACAGTTATTGTGTTCGAATCTTGTGACGTCAAGTTTACGCAATTACCGATGAAAGCATCAGACGGCGACCCGTAGCGTTGTTTGAATAGCCCAATCACCTTGTCCTCTGTGTTGTCTCTGGCAGCCACAAGGGCGGCTTTCCATTCGAGATTAGGATGGATAGTTGGGCGTGTTGGTTAAGCATGATCTGAAGTGAAGGCGCTAAAATGACGGAGGACAAAAAAGAAACACACACACACACAGGGCGCATCCATTCGAGGAGTTGGAAAGAAGTCCGACTTGCCTACTTGTGCCCTGAATCAAGCCGCTCTACATCTAGTGCATGATTCATAGTCCATTTGAACTTACATTTATACAAATGGCTCTTCAACTCTAACCAGACCCACTGGTGCGGTAGTCATTCCATCAATGTCAATCTGCAAGAAGTTAAAGATCAGCCACGTCACACCATCGACAGGATCCGAACTATCCGCCGTCCGTAGTGCATTGCTATATGAGGCTCTACAGGGCACTGTTTCTCGGACTCCTACGTTATAGTCTCCCAGTGTTGTCAAATGCATGCAAGACGAACTTTCGCGCTATGAAGAGCATACAAGGTCAAGGGCTGCCTCGGTGCACGTCAACAGCAGCAATAATTTTCATCACTAGGGACCATATGATCCAGACACACGCAGCCGTCGACTCTCTCAGAGCGCACATTCGCCATCTGTCAAGGATCCCCGACCATCATTTGGCCTCCTTACCAGCCGAGAGACCTCAAGCGACCTTTTCAAGAGTGATTAACGCTCATAAAGCGTGCATACCGTCATATATAACCCGGCGACGAAGCCTTCATCTCCTCTGTGGTGCCTACGACTGCCTCAAGTGAATTTTGCTATTCCTGGACATAGAAAAAAGTCCGATCATCCGTCGCCGGCTCTGAAGCAACTTACGCTCCTATTCCTGCACTAGAGTATCATGACCGCATACATATGTATACCTACGGTTCGACCTCCCGTACCACCTCAACCGCCGCATTGGTCGTTCCAGCCAAGAAGGTTACAGTTAAATTCAAATTGTCGCATACGACTACATCTACATCGGCAGAGGTTGCAGCTCTCCATGCCACTATGATGTACGTCAGCGAAGAGCCATCAGAGAAATGGGTCGTATTTTGTGACTCTAAGGCAGCCCTTCACAGCATCAAGTCTGCATCACGTCACAGAACTTACGAGCAGATGACATCTGACATCAGGGAAGTGCACCACCATGCTCTGGAAAGAGGGCACACCATGATAGTTCAATAGATTCTTGCTCACTGTGGCATCATCGGTAACAACCTAGCTGACAAGGCTGCCCGGTCTGCCCACGAAGGTACCCAGACGTGTTCAATACCTTTGGCGAGGTCGGACGCTGCCAGGGAACTTCGCCTACATGCACGCAAAAAGTCGCAAGATCTCTGTAGTTCAAGTGCCTTCAATTGCCGATTATATAAACTGGACCCCACGCTATTGCTACAACTGCCATCTAGCCTTTCCCGCGGCGAAGCAACCTTGCTGTACCGCTTGTGGCTGGAAGTAGCGTTCACGAACTCATACTCCTATCGTTTGGGAATGGCCGAGAGTCCGATGTGCGATTCCTGTGGGTGCGAGGAGACCATCGAGCACCTATTGTGTACCTGCCGCCACTTCGATGTACAACGCCTCTCTCTGCGGGAAACATTACCGAATGGACTTAAGACCGTTCACCCAGTCAAAGATACTCGGACCGTGGCCACACCCGTCACTGGCACGAAAAGTGAATCGGGCATTAGTGCAATACTTGAAGTGCACCGGCTTAAGAGACCGTTTATAGTGATCGTGTGCATAGTGTCCCACCCACACGCATGCTCACTTTCTCCCCTTTTCCTCATTCTATTCCCCTTTCCCCCACCCCCAGTGTAGGTTAGCAAACCGGATGCTCTTCTCGTTGACCTCCCTGCCTTTCCTGTCCTTGCTCTGTCTTTCTCTCTCTCTCTCTCTCTCTCTATATATATATATATATATATATATATATATATATATATATATATATATATATATATATATATATATATGGAGCGACAATCGCCACACTACTGGGCTGTACTCTGATTCCAAAGTAGCCCTGCAATCACTCTTATCAGCTGTGTGCTGCAACCCACATGAACAGTTGGTAGCAGAGATACGATTACGCTACCATCAAGCGGTGGACGGAAGCCGTGACATTGCATTTCAGTGACTTCCTGGGCATTGCAACATTACTGTCAATGAAAGTGCAGAGAAAGCTGCCCGTGAGGCACATGATGTATGTGAAAGCACATCGATACCATTGTCGAGAACGGATGAAGCGCGGCACTTCGGCGGCCTTGCCCATATTATTACTGTAAGGAAATGCATCACCCCGGAGTTCCCCAACCGGCGCTTATATGCCATGGACCCGCATATGTGATTACCCCATTCACCTGGTTATAACCAATGGGAAGAAACGTTACTGTGCCACCAACGAGTAGGAGTTTCTTTCATAAACGCCTATTCATTCCTAGTTAGAATGGCCGACAGTCCCAATTGCAGCGCGTGTGGTGTCTAAGAAACGACCAAACATGTCTTGTGTCACTGCTCCGCATACGAAAATGACAGAGTCAGTGTTGGGACACTTAGACGACAGGCCCTTCAGAGAGGAGATCTTGGGCCCGTGGCCTGGTGCGTCTGCTAGGTGCAAGGCACAAAGGCGCTTGCGCGTTTCTTGAAATGCACCAGACTGTATGACCACGTGTGAGTGACTCAACGACGAACGCTTGTGTGTGTAACAGTGCGAACTGTGAACTTCTTTCGTCCTTCTCTTTCAATCCCCTTTTCCCAGTGCAGGGTAGCCTAGAGGGTTAAGCCTGATTAACCTCCCTACCTTTCCCTTATGACTACTCTCTCTCTCTCACTATCTCAACCGATTGCTCTCCTCGTTTATAGTAGCCCACTTTTGTTTCTTTTGAAATCGAAGAGCATTGCCTACTTAGATCTTATCTAATTGGCTTACAAGAGGCGAGGAGCGCGCACAGTTGGAGAGCGTTTCGGTGAAGCCGAAGCCACACTAATGTCCAGACTGAACATGCGTGACGAATTGCGCCTCCATCTGAGAAACGTACTTGGACCATGGACCCAAACCACTCGTGCAGGCTAGGAGAAGCAAACTTCCAAACTAGGCAGACTTGTCCAGTTTTACTTAAACACCCTTTTATACTTGTTTGTCGATGAAGAACGAAAAAGCAAATGATCTTATGTGATCCCATCTCCGTGTATTCACACGTTCGATCGCTTTATTTCGAAAAGGTCTGCCTCGGCGAATTTAGCCAAGGTTTTTCTAATTCGCGGTTCGTCACCCGCCTTTCAACAATCAACTCTTCGCATGAGTTTGGCTGGTGGGGCGGGCTGTTGGCGGAGGGTAGCAAATAAAATGAAGTCAAATAAGCACGTTTGGGCAAAAAGTGGAACCTCACCTGGCGGAGAGTAATTATCTTCTCTCGCTAGGGGAAAGGAAGCAACGTCTGGGCGTTGCATATCACGTTTTTAGTGGGCACTCACGAGAGCTATGTAACACGATATGTCTGCGAAATTCGTCTACACCCGAACTGACGAACTATGAAATAGGATAGGATAGGAATAAACTTTATTTGCCCAACGGTTTTTGCTGTTGGTGCCAGGGGCTAGGCTGCCAGGGGTCCATGAAATATGTGAACTGATAAACTATGTCTGCAACCGAACACCTCGCCAGGCATTTTGTGTTCCCGACTGTTTTCCACCGGTGGCAAGAGAGGCTGGTGTGTATTGTTGCTCCCTCCCTGTTTTTCTTTTTCGGTTCGGTGCAATTTAAGTCTTCCTCGTTCCCTCGATTCCAAGCGCCGCCATGGCACGAACTTCCGCATTTCGTGGGGAGAGAACGCGTCGCGGTGCGCATATGCACGCGCGCGCCCGTCGTCGGGGCCGGAACCGCCGACTGGTGAGCAAGTAAACAGTGCGTACTGCGAGCCGCGCTTAAAATCACAGCCACTTTCTCCGTCAACACCGCGTTGCACGACGCGGAGGGGCGACGTGTGTCCTGCGGGCTTCACGTGCAGGAGGCAGGACGCGCGACTGAACTCAACGAACCGCCGACAGCCGGGTGCCTCTGCGCCTCCCCTCCCTCGGCCCCCTCCCCCGTCCCACCTCCATACACCAACTCCCCTTTGCGTGATGCCTCTTCCCATTCGTCTCCTGACTGCCCAAGTTCCTCAGTTTTCTGCTGCCTGCTTCCGAAACGCTACGACACCTCGAGGCAAAAACCATCTCTGCGCCGCACAAGCGCACAAGATCGGTGCTTATGTACTAGCACTTGCTCGGGTACATATGGAGAGTGGTTTTAAAGATCGATCTTACTTCTTGAACGCAGCCAATGCACGTTGTTTTCTTTCGGTTGTTTGCCTAACTTTAGTTTCGCCTTGCATTTCTTTCTCTCGTCGTTTGCCCTTGATTTCTGCTCTTAATTGTTGCGTAAACGTGACAGGTACTAGTACAATTATTGCTTTAGCGCACTAGTAAACTATTGAAATTATAGAAAACTGCTCTGCGGTGTGAACTTAAGCTGGGGAGGCAAGCTACGCTATCGATCATACAGCGCGCTGGACAACGAGTGAAAGAGAAGAGCGTATAAGTATACGTGTACACACGTCATAGCTGACGACGGCAGAGATTTAGATGCACTAGTGACATAAGGGAATTTGCGAGCTGACGCGGGACGAGGGCCATTCGGAAACTCTGGCACAGGCCCAATGAACTTCATTAGGCTGATAACGACGACGTCACAGTCGCGTCGCGAAGCGTCGACTAAACGGCATGTAAACAGTTATTCGTCCATCAAGTAAGAGTGGCTACGGGGTGCTTCCCATGTTTTCCTCGGCTCGAGCCACGTGCGGCTCACAGCTTCCGCACGCGCCCTATGTTCTCCCGCTGAGCGTGCTCCGGCTCCGCGCTCTACAGGACGCCGCAAAGCACGAGATGTCATTGAATAGAGCAGAGGGTCGGGGGAAGGTTGTGCCGGAGCTTCTTTCTTCTTCTTCTTTTTTTTTTCCGGAGGGGCCATGTGTGTATACTGAGAGCGCGTCATCAGCTCCTTTACTCACGACTTGCCTGTCGGAAGCTTCTCAGTGACGACAGCTCCAACTTTCGCGGAAGCAGTCCGCGTGAGGTAGACGGCTACACTTCCGCTATTGGTAAGGTTTTGGAAACTTTTTCAGCTGACCCGGCTGACAACAGCAGACGCCCGCAGCAACGCAACCGTGACATCGCTCGCAGTGCGGGCCACCATCCGGGGAATTATACCTCGACGTGGGTACTTTACCGGGAAGAGCAGCTCGAACGTCGGATTTAATTAAGTTCGTGCTGCCTCCTTCGTGCAACGCTCTTTTTCTCTAAACACAGAACATGCTTACGCGGCGCGCTATAATGAATTCCAGCACCGCGATATTTCTCTCTTTTCAGAACCGGAGGGGGCTGAGGTTTTCACTTCGCAATCACAGTCGTGTCGAAATTCTGACACCTCGGACCTAAAGGCTACAGATCTGCGGCTCAGGGGCGCGATCGGAGATATTTTGTTCGCTGCGCGTTCTGTTCAGTTGCTGCAACGTCACAAAGTTGCAGTATGCAAAATTTGTGACAGCGGGGCAGAGAGAGCAGCCAATCAGGAAGCGGTGACCTCCCCGGAAGTTTACTTCCGTCGTTTGTCGTCTGCTTGCAAGCAGTATACTACAAAACCAAATGTTTCTCGTCTTCCAAATGAATTAAATCTTTATCTAAAAAAAATGTATTTTTCTTCTCAAGCCCAAACACGTTTTCAAATAGTAGTACGTGTGACTACTGCAATTTATAACTACAAGGTTCTTTGCGTCGTCCCTAGGTGGTGTCGCGCACAGCGAGAAGGAAAAAGAAAAAAAAACGACGGGAAGAGTGGCGCACTTTTCAAGAGGCAACGACAACATCCCAGTGGCTCGCTGGCACCGATGATGTTGTCGATTTCTCTGTGCAACCAACGAATTATTTGTTTCGAGAAAGAAAAACGACGCCGGAATTCATTTTCTGTCATTTCTTCAAACGCGTTTCGCAAACGTGCCATTCCGCAGCCGAACAGGCTGCCTGTTGGATCCAATCCAATCCACCAGACGCGCCATGCGAAGCCGTATGATCGCTCCAAACTTCTCAACTCCCGTCGCGGTCGGACGAAATGCTCGGTGGGCGGATGATTGACAGGAGCGTGTCGTCATTTTGACGTCACCAAAAACGGGGCGGCGCCCCGCGGCTGGCGACGTCGGCGCGGAGTAGGCCAATCGCGCGCGCCGGTAACCGAACGAACGCGCCGAACAACGATCTCCGATCGCACCCCAGCCTTCCGGTTTTTCTTTTCTTCTTTTTTTTTTGACACGCGCTGTTGTAGCGAAATAATAGCGCCTTGTAAACACTGTAGAGCTATAGCGTCGGACAATCACGAGCTAGGCTCACAAAACTGTTCTGCTTCTAGCAATTACCAACGACCCATGGTTTGCCGGCGTCTTGCTGCCGTTACTTCGGTTATTGTGGTTATCCAGCACAGCGACTCCTTCTTATGACGTATCAAAATTGAGTGTCGCCACAACAGCGTTGTGTAATGGGCATTTCATTCACACAGGCTTAAATAATTAAGCCTGAGAGATCCACAGACGCTCTACAGTTTTGAAAACATATTAGTCTGTTTTGTATAACATAATATTATAAGCGCCTTAACCACGATCGGGAGCTGCTATATTCATCACCTACGCGGCGATGATATTAGCTGAAGGCGTAATTGAGTTCCGAACGACACGAACGTAACAAAGCCTTGAAATAGTAATCCCAGTCGTACTCCCTCCATACATCCGGTGCTATGTCAGCATTTGGGACCCCTGTTTGTCCTGCTGCGTGTTTCGTGCGACGACCTTGTCAGCGCTTTGCGGGGAAGCGACTGCACCGGGAGGCTCCGTGAAGTTATATAGCCGCACTAAGCGCTGCATGTGTTTTCTCCCTCTCCGCATCCTCTATACGCTATAGCTGGCGCGTCAGCGCCATTGGAACCTGACTGTCATCGGCGTCCCGTCGGCCCGATGCTATGCGGACATGCAGATGCGTTCGTCGACCTCGCCGGGGTCGCCCCTTGGTGTTTTCGCGATCTCGTTTCGCTCCTCGTGGCTGTCAACGCTTTTCCCGAGTTCTTCTAAATGTGGGAGATCGGCGCAGTGCTGGTAGAACCTTCTGACATTGGCACATCGTGGCCAGACATAACAGCTTTGGCTTAACGAGGATCATATGCTGAAGGTATGAGGCACACAATATACACGTAAAAAACAATCTCCTGTCGAGGCAACGTCTTTTGGAAGTGAATCTTAAAGTGAGAGGAGGCTATCGGGAAAAGTGGGAGGGCGGGGGGGGGGACACTTATGTTTTACTTACATTTTTTTTTGTGCTACGCATCGTTGTTGTTTCTTTCGTTTAGTTATTGCAAAGAAAGAGGCAAACGCATGACAATATTTGTATTTAGAGCTCAAATATTTCTATTGCGTAAAAGATAAGAATGCACTCCGTATATTGTCCTTTGAAAAGCTGGCGGATATAACACAGTCATCGACGACGATGTAAAAAGTGTACAGGAGATGAAAGCGATTCTTTAAATATGTGCAGGAAACAATACTGGCTTCACAGTATTGTTGGTGCATGCACTTCGGCCGGAAAAGTCGTGGAATGTTAATGAAATTAAATAGTATATAGAAGTTGCGCATAGTGCATGGGCGTGTGCGCTTTAATCTTTTCTTCACTGTTATTTTCGTCGAATGATCACTGAAGTAGTCCCGCGCATTTTGTGATCCCAAAGAACTATCAAAATAATAACCATATTAGTTAATCAGACTGAAGCGGTCACCACTTCCTGAAGATTTAAGAACTGATACTCCATGTGAGTGTTCTATATAAGCCCAACTCAACTACATACGCTTGTTAGCATTACGCTCATAATAAAATTTCGCTACTGCCTCAAGCCTCACCAGAAACGTTAAAGCACAGACTGAACACAGCAACTCGAGTTTGCAAACATAGAAAATTCGAAGTCAGTATAACCCTTCTAGAATGTTTCCATTCAGTATAAAGAACAAGTAGTCAGAATAACCGCATCTAATTCTGTACATGAAAGGAAACTGAGCGAATTTAATCAACCTTTGTCTTCATTTTCTCCACCGTGTCTGTCTACCGCGCATTTAAGTACATGGAACACAACCCTCTGTGGCATATATAACAGTGGTTCAGCATGAGCGCCATTTCAGGCATTTTGATACGGGTCGTGTATATGCTTCATTCGCATAGTGCCACCTTTTGATCACACAGTAGCCAACACCACCGCATAGAGGCATTTGCACGCATAGGCGACAAGGACACCCACGAACGCACGCAGTCACGTAGGCATGTGCAACACAAGAACAACGCTCCCACTCACAAGCAGAAATCTCCCACAAACGAGGAAAAGAGGACTGCCGCGCCGCGTGAAGGCCTACAGAAGGGCCCGCTCGTTAACCGAAGCTACGATTGAGACGTGTCCTCGAAGCGTTCACCGTGCATGTGTGTACGTCCTCCTCTGCGTGGACGGGGGTGGTTCCTTGGAGGGGCCGCCAAAGTATCCGCAGCGGTCATCGTCGGCGGTGCCTGGATTTACGGGCGCCTGCTCCCGGATTGCTCACTTTTTACGAGCGGCTATCGGCCACCACGTATAGCGGGCCACCGCCGATGCTAAGCAGAGCTGCGCGAGGTGTTCTTTCGTGTTTGTGTATGCACTCAGTTAGCTATACGAAAGGCCGAGGAATACTGGTCGCTGCAGCGGCCAGCTACCGGTGACGCTTCCGGTTATATATTTGTTTGTTCCCTTGTTCTCAAGGTAGATACTCGTCCTTCAATGCTTCGCCAATCTTGCGTGCTTTTCCGCTCTGTAGGTGAACGACTTGCAGTCAGGTTACTTGCTGCCGTGAGAATGCATTGACAGTGTCTAGCACACGAACAAGGACAACGTGGGATTGGACGCGTAGGTGGACGCAGAAATAGACGGCGTGTACCTGACCGTGCGTGAATGAAAGACGGTCGCAATGCCACCGCTACCTTCAAGAGCCGGCTCTTTTGTACACGCCCACGATCACGCGTTGGCGAGCTCCTGCGTTCGTCAATATACGTAACCGCTCTTGCTTCGCTGTTTTCGTGAACCTTCACTACGTACGCCTTACGCTACTGCGCCTGGTTATTTTAACATAGATCGCGTAAGATAGAGCAGTTTGCTGCAAGAACAGACGCACGGCTGATCATGCCAGCGAATATATATATGAACACAAGTATATATATATATATATATATATATATATGTATATATATATATATATATATATATATATATATATATATATATATATATATATATATGTGTGTGTATATATTATTCAGGCAAAGTAAGTTGTTAGTAAAACCTGTTTTAGAAGCCGCCGAAAACAGTGTATAGTGAAGGGCATGATTTCATATTTGATGGCAGTGAATTCCAAAACGAATTTGCAGAAAATAAAGCTGTCATTTGGCCGGTTAGTGTTATTTTTGTATTGAAAAGTTGCGTTGGAGAAAGTAACTCTGTTGGAACGTGCCTGTTTCTACTTCTAAACAATATAAGACCCAGTTTAAATTGAAATGTGCAAATTAATAGCAGAATTTCAAGAGTGCGAAAAATTGGTGCTACTGATGCGGTGTATGAACTATGGGTAATCATTCGTTCCGCCTGGTTCTGAAGGGGAATGACGGATGTCAAGTGTGCGGGGTATGTGTTTCCCCACGATGAAATACAATAAGTGAGGGGACTGTTGATGAAAGCGTAGTAAAGAGATATTAAAATATGTTGCTCTATGTCAGAATATATTAGCGAGGCAGTCGCGCCACACTTCGCTCCGTTTGGAACGTGCCGCCTAAGACAGATTGTCCGCGCCAGCCAACATATCGCGAAATGAAAACACGTATAGAGCTGTGCTCAAATTTCGCATTAGGGAGTATCGTAATCTTCCATGCCTTTTTTTTTTTCAGCATAGATGAAATGAAAAAAAACATCATTGGCATTTTTTTTCATACAGTTACACACGCGGCATCCTCTGCTGTGCAGCATATGATTCTAAATAGACTATGGGGTTTTACGTGCCAAAACCATTATGAGGCACGCCGTAGTGGGGGACTCCGGAAATATGGACCACCTGGGTTTCTTTAACGTGCACCTAAATTTAAGTACACGGGTGTTTTCGCTCCCATCGAAATGCGGCCGCCATGGCCGGAATTCGATCCCACGACCTCGTGCTTAGCAGCCCAACACCATAGCCACTGAGCAGCCACGGCGGGTTATGATTTTAGAAGCGACGACAATAAGAGAACGCCAGCACAGTTTTCAAGTGTCTTCATCGTATGCTTTCATTTTTGTTTTGAAAAGGTAGCGTAGCTTTCAAATGTATAAGGGAATACAGGACACCCTCTGGCTTTTGGTCGAAGACGCGTCTGGCAGTCCACGAAGCACGGGGAATAATCAACCTGGTGGCGAGGCCTTCGTAATAATAAGCCGCTGACACCTATAGCCTCCAAGCTGCTGCAGGTACCTTCGTCACCTGCCAGTTGTGAACGGAGCGGGTCTTTGTTTGGAGACGTGCATAACAAGCCTCGCAACAGGCTCACAAGTAAACTCGTTCGAAAACTCGTCTACGTGCAATGAATTTTGAATGTGGAAGTCGTCGCAGTCGATTCCAATGCGAATGCGTCCAGCGAGAATGACACTGACACTAAGTGACGTTTTTTTTTTTCAGTAATCAGATTGCTAATCTTTCGCCAAAGAGAACAAGGGGTCCATTCCATTGTGCTCGCGTTCCTTGCGTAATTATCGCGGGCGTTTGATGATAGATATTTTTGTATTGCTGCAATAACAAATATAAGCTACCTTTACAGCAGTTTTCATTTTTCTTAAAATTTCCAAAATTTTCTGAAAAAAAAATAACAAGAAGAAACTGTTTTTTCCCTCCTGCTCAAAATTTCCGGATAATTTTAGAGGTGTGAGAATAGCGATTTTTGAGACCGAATTGGATGCGAATGGAATAGTGCCAGAGCGAATCGAATCGAATATCGAATAGCTTTCGAATGGTTTTTTAATAATAAACAGCCGCAATCACAAGTAATCTAAAACGATGTCCACATTCCAGTATTCTTAAAGTTGGCAAATTTCTTTCATTACATGATACGTTATGAAGCGTTGTTTATTAAAAGCACAAATGGAGCATTAGGAGCAATCAAGTAGTTTCTTCGCATGCACAGGGCTATTCAGAGCGTGCCAATGATCGCTGTACAGCCTGTAAAGTATGGCTACCTAAATGACGTAGCCTGCTCCACTACGCAATCTCTCATGTTTTATGTCTATACTAGGCCCGCGGAGGTGAAAATTTGCCATATTATTGCTCCAATTTTATGTTTATTTGGGCGCAGTTGACGTTTAGAAATATTCAAAAAGTATTCGAAAAATATTCGCATTTATGAATAGTGCCTATTCGATTCGGAACCGAACCGAATAGGACACTACTGGATTCGTTATTCAAAAGTTTCGAATATTCGCACACACCCAGAAATTTTGCATCCCTAGGTTTGGCGAGCTGAATATAGTGCACAGCAAAGAGTGAAAGAAAGTGCACGCTAAGGTCGCGTGCTGCATTTTATTCCTAAAACATCGACAGCAAGTGTTGTCCCGTCTGTGCTAAGGCAATGGAACTTGGCCAAATCTTTGTTTGTTTCTTTACTCCGAAAAGAACAGAAAAAGATGTCAACCAAGCCCAATAGCTTGCGTATAAAGTAGGGGGAGGAGCAGAAGAAGAAGAAGCGCCTTGCAGGTTCATCATCATCATCTGGAGCAGAAGAAGGAGGCGGAGGAAACGGTTTCGTGGTAGGCAGGCAGAACGTCACTTATACGAGAAGCACATAATCAAATAAGGATATCTGACTTTATATATGCGTACGTGTACTGAACTACTGCACAGAACTTTGCGACTCATGTACTGTTGGACTGTATATTTTTTATTCATCCAGTGTTATACTGAGTGCCATATTTTGTGTCGCTATTCTCGCTTCTAACGCAGATTTGTTTCCTTTGCCAAGTGACAAGGAGTAGCCGGTGCTACCATAAAGGCGCCAACCTCTCCTAATATTCATTTCAATAAAAAAATGGATGAAATTTCTTGTTTGGCTCACAGCTTTCCTTCAACAAAGTGCGGTAAAATTATTTCCTTTGAACCACGCTTTGTGAATTTGACAAAAGCCATAAAAAACTCACCATAAGCATCGAAATGACGGTTTATTATCCGTATTTCAGTCATTTAATTTCTGGCTGATAGTTTGATGATGGTTGCCAGAGCTGCTCACGCATATATTGGGAAACCGAGGGTATACCTACACATTACGTAAGACACTTCACGTAAGAATAATGAGGAAAGCGTGCTGTCAACACAGTGAACTAGAGTGACATGGGCAAATATTTAAAAAATCAAATCAAGAAGCGTCTACAGCACAGGTCAGGAGGTATGGTCTTTGTAGGAACATAAGGTAGCATAACTATAAGCGAAACAGGTGCGCTTACTTCTCGTACGTGTTGTAAAAAAAAGGTAGAAGAGGAGGAATTAATGCGCGACGAGTGCATTTCAGAATGAATTGCTGTGGAGAAAGCGCCTTAAGCTCCTTGAAAACACGCACGCGCACACACACACTATAACACGCACACACGCACACACGCACACGCACACACGCACACATACTCGCACACACACACACACACACACACACACACACACACACACACACACACACACAAACACACGCACACAAATAAATCACCAAGAACAATCCGAAAATACGAAATCGTTTAGGGGCTTATACTCGGCACCTGGTTGCTGTTACGGGATCACAAACATATAGAAGCAGAAAAACAGTATTGCAATTATAAATCACTGCGGGAATGATTTCGCGCAACGCGATTTTGTGTGCGCGCGCCAAAATCGACACACACATAGCCTGGAAGCGTGTCAGTCGCTGTTAGAATCTCTTTCGCTACTGTGAAGGCGTATCTCATTCCATCTTTATTATAAGAAAAGAAAAAATAAAATAACACGGGATGCATGATATTTACCGAGCAAGCTAGTACGAGGCAAAAGACTCGACAAGTTTGGATATCAAAAAATTGTGCAGAGACAGTCGATGATGAACGTCAATGTAAACGAACAGTCTGAACGAACGAACGAGCGAGCGAGCGAGCGAACGAACGAACGAACGAACGAACGAACGAACGAACGAACGAACGAACGAACGAACGAACGAACGAACGAACGAACGAACGAACGAGCGTTTTCCTTGTAAAGTCCGACTGCCGACCAACCACGACAACGGGCGAAAGAGGCAAAGACAGATCGATGAGACAAAAGAACGCCACAAGCCGCACTCACGTATAAAATAGCAAGCAACGTGTCGCTCAAACTATATAAAAAAACTTATAATTCACACTCAGCTCATCACTACTGAGGCCTGCTGTCGTATACGACGGTCGTGGACAGCCGACATTTGTGTTAGAGGTTGCGTTCTGTATCAAAGCCTGCAGACATGTACTGCATTTTTATGTTTCGTTATTTGATACACCATACTTCACATATATTGGTGCCCATCTGCGCAGTAAGCTTACGCAAAATACTGGGTCGTTCGAAAGGAAGCGTGATCAAGAATACCACCGGCCGCAGGCTCTGCCAAATGCGCTCAACCCGTCAGTGCTATCGGAGCAGTTGGCATGCCTTTGTTTGCCTCGTTATTTGTCGCTTAGTGCCGTGTAATGCATGGTGAAGGGACGAACCAACTAGCCCGTTTGTCAGTGTTAAATGTGACGTGAGCGGAAAATAAGAGCAGTCCGACGCGAGCACACGGTTTCCGTATAGCTGCTCAGCTAAAAGCGGGTCAACGTGAGAGCCAAGCTTGCTCGTCGGCGCTTCGGTGATCAGCAAGAAGGGTAAGCGCGAAGCGCACTGACCTAGTTAATGAACAATAAGAGCGCGCGACGGGCCGTTTTGCCAGCATGCCGGAGAAGGCGTGCTCCTTGGCTCTCGAGCCGGCTTGGCCTTAACGAGCGGGAAACACGGACGACGCCCGACTGCGTGCCCACAAATATTCCTCGGCATCAAACACTGCAAGCAAATAAATGGCGGCGATCACATAAATGAGCCGCCAGATTCCCGGAACCCGAACAGCGACAGTTTTACGAGGTCAGAAACTAAGACGCAGCGTGTGTAAGCGACGCTCCGAAAGCTGAAAGCAAACCACGCGAGCCCACAGGGTAAGCTCAAAGAACGAGCAGGCATTGGCCTCGTTAGAAAATAATCAGCGTCTTTGACGCACTAGAATAAGAAAGAAGCGTATGACAACTGTGGAAGCCAAAGAATGGATTTTATCGACCGGCGGCACTTTTGAACGACCTGCGGCGCGTGCGCACAAAACCAACTCTAGTTATTTTCACTTTCATTCGCGTTACTTTCTTTTGGTTTCTCAGTGCAACTGTAAACGCAACAAGTGGCCCGAAGTCAGGAAGCTTCGCTGCGTCTGTCATGCTAAGCATGGGCGTGGTAGCGGATGCGGTAACGAAGACGCATGGACAAAGTGCTAAGACGAAAAAAAAAACGAAAAAAAAAGAATGATAATAAGTCGGCAAGCACAGAAACCGCAACGTCCTGTGTCGCAAGACTTGCGTGTTGCGCGCCCGCACTCGGTGCCCGTAAAATACCAAAGCCTTACTTCGGGCGCTGCGGTAAACATCAGCCATCGGAAGAGCGGTATAACAGCAAATCGCTTTTGCGCACTAGACGCCGTGGCGGCTCATCAGCTCACAAGGCAGCCCGCACCCCCGGTTCGCAGGACCGGTGTGCAGCCGAGCGAAGCGGGCCTCTCACGACCGTCCGTGACGGTGATGGGCGGTATATGGCCCCGCGCGCAACTCTCGGAAGACGCTCTACAGGCACCACGGTGACACTCAAACACGCCCGGCCGCAGATGACACGGGCGATAGCGTCGAGTCGCCCCGCGACGCCATTCCTGGTCGCTCGCTTTCCTCGTCCCACGCGCTCCATCCGCGTCGTGGCTGCGGGAGGCGGGCGGCGTTCTGTAGTGCGCACGTAATTGTCAGCCACCCACGTTCCTCGCACGATCGCAGTTTGCGGAACAAGTGCACTGGCGACTACCGGCTTACGCGAAGAAGCGCGTCTGGTCTCCTATAGACGTATCAGTAACGAAGAGGAAAACAAAGTTACAATAAGAAAAAGCGACACAGGAGCGCTTTTCTCGCTCTCGCTGGGTCTATATTCAAGGCGCTCGATAGGTGAACGTAGAAGCGGGCTAGCATAGGCCTGAGGGGAATCAGACTCGTTAAACGCACTACCACTCAATTCGTTTTGTTTGAATTTCATTGCGATTTCTTATTTGAGCGAAATGAACTTAACGTGGGACCCAGATCACTTTAGAGTGACGGCACCCAGAGGAAAGATCGAAATAGCTATAACGGAAGCAGCAGTGGTCTCTCGCCCCAGCTCGCTTAGACAGACGGCGAGGATTAGGGCAAAGTTGTTTGCGTAGGTAGATTTATAGCGCGGATTTAGTGCTAGATCAGGCTCCTTTACATTCGTCAAGGCTTCACGTGTACGATGCTTAGATGTGCCTGCTGCTACCGTTGAGGTCGTTGCCACGCAGCTAACTGTGAGTTGAGATTGAGCAAAATTTGCACACCAGGGTCGTGCACGCGCGTGAGGCGTGCTTTGGTTGACTGTAGATGCGAGATACTGTGGCTTCGGGTGCCTGAATGCTTTCTTACTCCGGCGAAATTGAGTGATTATGCAGAGGCATAGACGCTTTAAACGCGGGACATGTTCGCTCCTGCCAATGTCAGTTGGTATTGAGATTGCTTATTTCTCTTAAAATGGCTCTGAAGATTGATGGAATGTCTTTCATTTTCCAATTCCTTTTACACTTGTGTACACTAAATTTTGCTTGCTTTATTTATTTTAATGTAGCGTTGGCGGCCTCGTGATCGCTAAAGCGAGTTGTTATGTGCTGAATGTCGCGGATCCAATCGTTGTTTTGGAACTTCGATGCACGTTCCCCTATATGCGGAGACGGACCCCGGCGGGGTGGTGAGTTCCAACACCAACAATATCGTTCAGAAAATCAACATTCTTTATGGGATTGTTGAAGGTCTCCCACGAGATGCATTGGACAAGACCTGTACGCCATGTACGCCAGGTAGGAGACAACCTATGAGACGCTGACCTTTTGATTATAAAGTAGGCAACTGGCGACGACGACTTGATTGCCTATAGTTGCACTGCGCACACCTCATTCACGTTCGTAGATGTGTCTTAGAACAGGTTCAAGCGTTTCGCGTGTGCTTTGGCTCGAATGTAAATGGCCACATCTGCCGCACGGTTGTCATGTTGATATTCAGAGCAGTTGTAGCCGAAGGGGTTGTCGAGAAACTGTTCGGTGAATGCCATAGGTGCCTCTGTCATAATTAGTGCATTTGCTCGCAGACTCCGGCGTCTCGCTTCTGCCTTGGCTGCTCTAACCGCGGGTTTGTTGAGTCTAAGACGGTGTACGGCACGCAAGGCAGGGCTGTCTTGGTGGCTAAGTGTTTCGGCTCGCGATCTTTACCTTGCTGGATGGCTTGGCGCTCTGAGGGTCCTGCTTCCTCAATAACATTCCACGATACTGTGGCCGCCATCAGTTGGTTTGTCGGTGGCTTTGCCACTGTGAATGGCTCACCACTTATTATGGGTGACCAGTTTCTGCCACCCGCTATATACGCGGAGGGCAACACCATGTGATGTTCCAGGGAACCGGACACCGCGCCACCGTGACCAAACTGTCCTCTTTCATTGGTTGAAGCACACGCTTCAACCTGTGGAAGCACCTCCTGGCGCGCTGCCAAGATGTTGGCCTGCGAATGACGTCAACGGCGAGAAACTGAGCTTTAGAAACACGTTGAGAAGAACGAAAAGAGCATCTAAGGGTGAAACATTGCAAAAATGAAACATAGCCTGTGATACTCCATGTATAGTAAGATATCACGATATACCTGCAACACACGAACGTGCAGTCTCGCAGTGTAGGTACAGCTGGATGCCCCCTTCATAGGGTACAAGAAACAAAATGACTACGATTGCTGCCTTCATTTATTTCTCCTTCCCTCGTAAAGGAGATGAGAGCCTGCAAGTCTCGAATGTTTGCGACGAAGATGAGTGTCGTGATGTTTCCCGTTTGTTTACATTTCATTTTCCGCGCAGCGTTCTTTGACTGACTAGTGCTTTTGCTTGCTTCTATTTTTATTCGCGAGTATGCGCTTAACCTATGCAAAGAGCAGCGACTGTTTTAAACTCTGCGGCGCTTTCTATAGAAGCGCCCAATCTTCTTGACCGAGAACGCCTGAAGCAAAACTGGAGCAAACAAGTCGTGTGTGTATATTCCGAAATGCACAACGTTCCGACGTAAGATGCAATGACCGGTCAATAAGAAGGCTTCCTTTGCTTCTCTGAGCAAGGTGATAATCGTGAAATGAGTCGTGGCAGCTATGCGCTGACATGTTCACAGCTGTTCTGATGTAAATAAGCGCAACAACTAGATGAAGCAGACATATATACTTACTAGGGCAGTTACATTTAGGTGCGGTAAAGAAGATGATGATGATTACTTTAAAGACACGAAAGGATTTATTATTATTATTAATATTGTTGTTGGTATTATTATTATTATTATTATTATTATTATTATTATTATTATTATTATTATTATTATTATTATTATTATTATTATTGGACATTTTATTCCTCTCTAAGGTGGTCCAGGACATTGAACATGGCCCAAAGCTTCTCGATCATGTGTAATTTTCCGCACCCCGAAAAGTATACAGGGCAGCTTTCCGCGTTTTCTGAGCGGCCTTGTTACATTAGAGACTGCCCTATTGCTCGACTTCAAAAATATGTAACAAGTACTCTGCCTGTATTTACATATTTCAAAGGTAATTCCCTATGTTTTGTACATATGCAGATAATCACGTTGTATGATTAGCTTCCTTTTACGTCCGCGCTTCCTTTTACCGCTTCCTTTTACCGGCGTCCTTCTTCAGTCCTTGTCATTTGCGCCTTGCCTTTACTGATTCAAGCAGGAACCAACTAGCCCAAGCAAGAGTTTTATTTGATATCTATCGTATACCGTGTCTATCGCGAGTCAATGCCAGAGAATGAAATGTGACGAGTTGCGCTACGGTTGATAATCCTTTCCGAAATCTATGCTGACATTTGGTCAATATGCAGCGTTCCTCGAGGAATTTCGTTATAATAGTAGCTATGATATATTCAATAATTTTACAGCATTGTGAAGTTAGTGAATTAGGACGATAATTTTCTAGTGTCAGGCGGTCTCCCTTTTTAAAGACGGGTGCAATTCGGGCTTTCTTCCAATCACTGGGTAGTTGTGAAGTCAGCAAAGAAGTGCGAAAAATAATAACCAAAACTTTAACAAGATGTAAAGCATATCGTCGTAGGAATATGTTTGGAATATTGCCAGGCCTGTACGAAGTTTTGGTTTTCAAATTTAGTAACATAGATGCCACACCAGGAAAACAAATGAAGGGTGCATCTGCACATGAAAAGACTGTCGTGTTACATGCACAGGTTGAAACGGAACTGTTAAACACGCTCGGGAAATATTCATTGAAATGTTCGGCAATGGCTCTCTGATCTGTTACGTTGACTCCATCGATTGACATATGTGATACAGGTTTTTTTTCTTTTCGCTGATATAATTCCAGAATTTACTGGGGTCACTTTTGATAAAGTTAGGCAAGGAAGTTCTAAAGGTGACTGGCATAGCAATACTCTCTCGAGCTGCGCATTGTTCTGCGCATTATATATCAAATCCGCCGGTGCCTGTCGTTTTTTTAGTCGCTTAACTTTGCGTTTCGTATGAATAACGGTGCGAGTTATCCAAGGTGTTTGCTTGTTAATTTTTTGGGCTTGGTTGGGACAAAGTTATCTATGCAGAAACGACACATTTCTTTGAATCGTGTCCAGAGTGCGCTGACATCTGTATCATCAAAATCGGTAAAAGATGTTCCGCATGTTCAATTATGCGTAATCGTTAGCCCTAGAGTAGTCTTTAAAGTGGCGAAGTAATGTATTTTTTTGGCTGGTTACGGGAACAAGAGCAAAAGCAACGCACACGAAGTTGTGATGAGAGAGACCTTGTCCTACTTCCACCGCGTGCTGAGAGAAATTCCGGTTAATAAACACAAGATGCGATATTGAGGTGGAATCGCCCTGTACTCGTCGTTGGTACGTGAGCTACTCGTAACAGGTCATGCATAAGCATAATGTCAAAAACTATGTTAACATGTTTTGAGGTCTTAATGCCAGCATCAAGGCGCTCCCAGTCTACTCCAGGTAAGCTCAAGTCACCAATTAGTAAGACCTTCGTATTTTCAAATTTAGCCATGTAATTTTTCAGTCTGCTAAGGTATTCTGGGGTGACATCTGGTGGCCTGTACAGTCCAAATACATTTAGGCTGTGACCCCAGCAAGTCACCTTAATACATATGCGTTCTATTTCGTCAGCATCTTCCATTAAAACAGCTTCGATACAGCTTTCAACTATTTATTTATTTATTTATTTATTTATTTATTTATTTATTTATTTATTTATCGAAAACATACGAATACGCCAAAAGATGGAAAGGAATAGAACGATATAGGTCCGCACTGGTCTTCATAGGAGCAGGCTGGCAACTACCAGAGGATGGGGCGTAACACGTGCCTGCGCTTCGGGAAGCCGGGGAAAAAGACCAAATGGTGTCCCGGCGGTCAATTTCCAATCAGTAGGAACTGGAATGGTTCGCTGCACGCCCCGCTGTAATCCTCAAACATTCGGTCGCGAAAACCTCATGGATGTTTCGCATCTCCACCTTGGGCACTGTGGCGTTTCGGGAGACTGAGCGCATGGCGCGCCGCCCCTCGAGGATGAGATATGCCTGGTTCATCTGACAAGCAGGGCTGCAGCAACAAGTTATGGCACTTTCACTTGTCAAGTAAGACAAGTCACCGTATAAAGATAGATAAAAAAACAATAAAGATTAAGGACAGAGAGGATAACCAGACTAATTGTTCAATTAGCTAATCTGAACTGAGGGAAGGTAAAGTGGGAGAAAAAATGAGGCGAAAAGAAAAAAAAAAGAAGAGGCGTTGAGACCCTGTTCGCACCAGCTCTATATAGAAAGGCAACTGACAACGATTAGTTTTTCATTCAGTCGAAATCATTTTAAAAACACACTACCGTTCTTATAGAGCGACTCGGGCTGACGTCGGCTGGGGCCAGGTACCAAGAATTTTGTTTTTCTTAAGAGGACGGTTGTCGAGCCTTTCAGCCGTAGTTCATAGCGCGTTTTTTTTTTTTTTTGCGCACTAAAACGAGGAAAATCACACAGAATGTGCGCCGCGATCCGTCTCTTTGCTCCCACAAACTTCACATTCGGGACTTCTGGCCATTCTAATTTGGGAATGCTACTCCAATCCATAGACAACATACGACAGTTACCTCACGTCGTGGAAAGCCGTGCGGAAGGCGGAGCTCTAGATAGCGACTCACCGCACAAAGGTCATGGGCCGTGATTGTGTAGCGATGCCTTGCACTCGATTCTATGCCACATTTATTATCAGTCGTTCACGGATGGCTGATCCCACTGACAACGCGGGCTGAGCGTTGCTATGATCACTGCGAAACGAAAAAAAAAAACATGAAAAGGAGTAACATCGGAAAAAGCATCGCTACAAATCACGGCCCTGGTTTGTAACATCGTCGTATGTGACATCGATGAGCATAAGGGGTGATGACTTTTAAGTTTTACGAAATTTTTAAGTCACCTGTTGTAGACAACATAATTCTAGTCCTTGAGCTGAATTATTAAGAGAGGCGGACATTACTAGCGCGAGAAAACGAAACACGTATTCCACTCATTAACAACAATGCTAATTAACTTCTTCATTAATTACTTTACGGTATATATTGCAATTTAAGAATTGTAGCCGGTGAGTTTGCACGGCGTATCCACTTGGAATCAATTGCCAGCATGATGCCACTTTCGAGATATGCGGCATGAAACTCGACGTAGAGAACACTGTAGTTCCACTTGCTTTATTAACAAAACTCTTTTTCATGCATCGAAGCACAAAAGTAAGTGGAACGCCCATGTATTTCGTCCCACATTCCGGGAAATAATAGCTCGAAACTGGTGCCATCGTGGAATCTCAGTTCAAATCGATACGCCTTCCAGACTGACCAGCTACGATTCGTAGATTGCAATTTGTACCACAAGGCAAATAATTATGAGGTTAAAAAGTGAACTTTTGTTAATTAGCTGCATATGTTTCGGTATATAGTGCTAGTAATATCCGCCTGTTCGAATTATACAGTTCAAGCGCAAGATTTATGCTATCCACCAAGGGCGATCTTTAAAAATGCCGTAAAACAGAAATGATCATCCCGTATAACAGGCCAAGAGGTCTACATATTGTTGCGTCACAGTGCGCGCCTACATAGAGGCAACGGGCGCTCCCCCACCCCCCTCCCCTTGTTCTCTGAAGTGGTTTCCCTTGTGACAACCTGCAAAGTTCCAGGAAACTGCCGAACCCTTTCCGTGGGTGAAACTGAGCAGTCCGGGGGCACAGAGCAGCACGACAAATCCACTGTATGCCTTCAGAATTCCACAGAACTGGTGACCCCTCGCCGTGGAGACCGGTGCTATGCAGCTTGGACGTCTGGTGTGCTCTTCGGCCCCGCTGCTTGTATACTATTACCTGATATCGTACATATTGTATAAAGTTTCTCGTCTCCGCTTCGTCTGCTCCAAGAGTCAGTCTCTCGTCTTCGACCCCGAGTCGCAGTAACATGCATCCGCCATAATTATCGGGTACTGGATGCGGTCACCAAGGACAATGAAGTAATCGGATTCTTGCAGGTTTAAGTGGTGATGATGGTCTTTAGTATGTGTCATACGATTCCAAAATGTTGACTTCCAGCATGCGACGAACATCACAGGGCTGCCCTATTCTTTCGACGAAGATGTTTCGTGTACTTCGATATGGCAGCTTCAAGCGGTTACATATGCAGTCGGTGCGTCATTTAAAGCGCTGTGCTCTTCTTAATCGCGGTTTCGACAGGCCCGAAGCCGAAATAGTTTAAGGTTGTCGTCCTATACCGTAGATTGTTGGAGGCATTCGGTCGCCAGCCTAAACTGACGCCATCGCTTGACATGTCATGTCATTGCCCCAGTGAAACTCGCTGACGCAAATTTTGCACTTACTCATTGTGTAGACAACAGACTCACGGCTTAAAGTACGTGCTGACACTAACCAAAAAAACAGGTGGCCTGAGCGGCACGGGTCATATTCGCATATGACTAGGCCCAGTGCACATCTCTCGTAGACACCACGTATCTGTGGCAGAATTCCGGATTACAGGTATACATATAGCTTTTGCGTTCATTGGACTTTTATGAAAGGCGGGCGGCGCTAAGGGGAAGCAATTGCTGGAAAGTCCCACAAGGTTGTATCATCCTGCAGCCAACAACATTATCCTCTTCCGAATAAGCCAGGACCCGTATTCACAAAAAGCTGATAATGCACTTAGTATTAGTATTACTTAGTATTAGTCAGTCAATGGCACACAGAACTTACGATGAAAACGCTTTTTGAATTCAACCCGAGATTCGCATGATTAGGCCAAGCCCATATCTGTACTTGGTATCGCAAGTTCTACGAATGTATGCAAGCTGTCCGAAAATACACGTGAATTGTCTTTGAGTGTTTGGTTGACAATTAGATTCTAAAGAGAGTACTGAACCGGTCTTCTCAAAGAACGTTGACTGCCCGCCGTTATTAAGAACAGCCAGATTATTTCTATGTGTAAAATCAAAAAGGAGCTGCCATTGGACTGTCGATATCACATCACCAGAAGCAGCATAAGGCGCGTTTAAGTCTCCAATCAGCATATGCGATGTGGGAGTATTCTGCGAGATTGAAAGTAGCCCGCGGTGGTACGCAGAATGAATGAATTTATTCATTTGTTTATTCAGGAAAGGGAGGACGGGAGGTTTCTGGGGGAGGCGGGGAGGGAGAGAGGAAAATTGGAAGGAGAGGTAGGCACTCAGTAAATCACGCACGCTATGCCGCTAGCAACGCTGAAGTGCGCGTACGCAGAGGTCACCATAAAAGGGAAGTCGTCACACTTCAATTTCCTTAAAGCATACTCATTCGATGCATTAGCTGGTATGGCATGAGGAGTGAGTACGAGATCCTTGTGAACGACCGGTTCCACTCGGCTGGTGCAGTTGCTCCAGTGAGCGAAATTGTGGTCGTATGTCGAGAAACACCAATACTTATCTAACATTCCGGATCCTGAGCTAGCGATAATCGGAAGGCGGTGCTTGATAACGATGATGATACACTTTATTAAATAAAATAAAAAGTATATACTATAGCAGATGTGGAGAGGGCCCATCAGTAGGGACAGAGCTTTGATATACATATGCCCTGCATGCTTTGTGGTGGAGCCGCTAACGCCATTTTACCAGAAAAATATAAATAAGATCATGCACCATCAAGATAGCCTTGGACACGGGGAACGATGTAGGTAGGGCCCAAACGTAGTGCTCATGATGTATTTCCGGCTTCTGCAATGGCTTACGGCACCTGCAGGGGAGACTAGTATGGCATCAGTTATGGGCTTTTCTGTACACCGAGAGAGTGTGCATATACGCGTGATTTTGACACCCCTTATTGGGGCGAGGAAGCTGCGAGCAGTGTTGACAATGGCTGACAGGGAAAAGTATGTGGTTTTATTGTTCTGTCGAGTACCGCGCTCGCGTCGTCGACTCCAGTAGGAGGATTCATGCGTACTTTCTGAAAGGCAAGCAGTACACTCCGATTTAGCCTTCACGAAAAAAGGTAAAAGAAGAGGTGAGGCATGCAGATAGGAGACAAGAGTAGAGAAGTGAACACCACGAACGCCGACTATCGATCAACTGAAGGGAGCACTCGGGCGAAAAAAGAAAGAAGACACAAAACTGACCTGCGCAAGCTCAGGAGTGGTGTCACCACGTGTCAGTCGGGTACATGTGCCGGTCTACGTCAAGAAACTGAATTATGCGTCGCTGAGGAAATTCCTTGGTAAACTATAATCCTCCCCCATAAAGATTACATTGACCATTTACTGAGGTAGCAGCGGAATCGAATTCTTCCCTATTGCATAAAATCAGGTAATCATCAACATAACGAAATATCTTCATAACGCTATCACCTAAGGCTTTCTCTAAGCAGCTGTCAACCTTACTCAGGTAAATGTTGCTAAGAATAGGGGCAACCTTTGAGCCAATACAAATGCCCGATTTCTGCAGAAAAACTCCATCTCTCCATCCAATCAGCGTCGACTTCAAGTACATTGAAAGCATTTCTAGAAAAGCTCCCGCGGAAACACCGCATCTGTCAATAAAAGCCGACTCTTGCACTTGTTCTTTAATGCACTCATTTACGGAATTGAGCAACCCGTCATGCGGCAAGGAATAATATTCGATATCCATACTGAAGCTGTACAGTCACCAGGATTATCCTCTCTCAAATACTAAACTATAGTGCCTGAGAACTACGCAAGCAAAAGGGGTCTGAAGAAACTAGTGAAGCTAAGCAGTTCTATAGGTAACTAGCGACACAGACCTGCCACGTCCCTTTCTCTGACAATATAGCACGAAAAGGAATTTCTTGCATATGGGTCTTCGCCGAGAAAAACAGTTCTAAGGTGAGGAATTTTGCTTTCTTCACATTAGAGACAACCCTATCAAGATTATGTCTTGACAGGAGGTCAACCGCACGTTGCTTAACTGCCGAAGGCTTGAGTTTTACTGGCTGCAAATTCTTTTCTATTGCTGAAATTGCTTCTTCTAAAAACATGCCACCTGGCATAATTAGGAAATAACCTTCCTTGTTAGATATTACTGGTCTGAATTTATGCTCCACAAGGTAATTAACTAACGGTCGGACAGGGTCAGACGTCTTAAAATGAGAATTTGATTGTTTAATGCTAGCAATGCAATCTGAAATACAGCGTGAGCGTTCTTCTTCCGGGACGAACCTGGTTATGGAGCGCGGTATGCTTAAACGCCAACGCGTTTTATCTTAAGCTTAAAACAGTGCTTATAGGGACATTAAAGCGAAACAATAATTCAGTGCAGACTAATGAAGCATTGCTTGAGAACCCTGCAGGCAGTCATTTAAAAAAATATAGTTGGATTATTAGATGAGAAAATGAAGGTCCAAGTATCAGTATTTGAATTTCGCGCTGAAACCCCAGCGCCGGTTACATCAGCGTGACGTCAGGGATTCCAAAGTATGTTTTCGCATTTGAGCCGCGTTGGCTGAATAAAGGTTCCCGAAACTTTCTATGTTTAATATTTGGTCCCTTTAGAACACAATGTAGTCAGTCTGTACCGCTATATATAGTTAGTGGGCCCTAGAAGATGCCATCAAAATCCAAGACGTCACAGCCCCCAGATGAGGGAACTTAAGTAGGCATCGCCACCCGTATGTCGTTCTTGCGCTTTTTCTGGCTTGTTGTAGAACGGTAATTTACTGATGCAGAAGAAATCATTTTTCACTAAGACTTAAAGCAAGGGTTTTTCTATGGGTATCACTTACGATGGCGTCTCCAAGAACCAGTACGTTGTTTGACGGTGAATAATTAGAAAGGTGTTTCCTCTTACTTTGTTGAAGCTCCAGAAATTTCATCCTCCATAGGAAGCGCGCGTGTTGCACGGCTAGCCTATTCCAATCGGCGTAGGGGCGGTTCTAATGGCGACTGTCTCCAAGGGCCGCGCAACGGACCTTTAGACACTCCTGATAGAACCTAACTTGGCGCCATGATTCAACGGAAAGAATAGCTCCAATCCTATTGGCATATGTCCAGTTGATGGTTGAAGGAAGCCGCACATCATTTCAACTTCCAATGGGACGACATGATTACGAATAAACCACGACATGGTTCAAGCGCGGAATGTACATATCGCAATTAAGGAAGCTAACGAAGCAGGATTGTGCAGATAAGTAGGGGAACATGGAAAAGCACTCAGAGTATTAGAAATGAAGCTTAGAACGACAGAAAGCTGAGCTAGTTGCTAAGGATTCATTATGCAAAAAAGAGGTCAGGCGTGCAGACAGGACACAAGAGTAGAGAAGTGGACACGACGAACGCCGACTATCAACTGAAGGGAGCACTGAGGCTAAAAAAGAAAGAAGGCGCCAACCTAGTCTACGCAAGCTCAGGAATGGTATCCCCGCGTCTCGGTCAGGCACATGTGTCGGTCTACTTCAAGAAACTGAATTATGCGTCGCTGAGAAAATTCCTTGGTAAACTTTAATCCTCCTCCATAATGTCGTCCCGGAAGAAGAACGCTCGCGCTGTACTTCAGATTGCATTGCTAGCACTAAACAATCAAATACTAATTTTAAGACGCCTGACCCTGTCCAACCGTTAGTTAATTGCCTTGTGGAGCATAAACTTAGACCATTAATATCTGACAAGGAAGGTTATTTCGTAATTATGCCGGATGACATGTTTTCAGAAAAAGCGGTTTTAGCAGTAGAAAAGAATTTACAGCCAGTAAAACTCAATCCTTCAGAAGTTAAGGAACGCACGGCTGACCTTCTGTCAAGACATAATCTTGATAGGCTTGTATCTAAGGTCAAAAAAGCAAAATCCCTCACCTTAGAACTGTTTTTCTCGGCGAAGACCCATAAGCAAGAAATTTCTATTCGTGCTATAGTGTCAGAGAAAGGGACGTGGCAGGTCTGTGTTGCTAGTTACCTACAGAACTGCGTAGCTTCACTAGTTTTTTCAGACCCCTTTTGCTTGCGTAACTCTCAGGCACTAGTTCAGTACTTGCGAGAGGAAAATCCTGGTGACTGTACAGGATTTAGTATGGCTTTCGAAGACCTGTATTATTCCTCGCCGCATGACGGGTTGCTTAATTCCGTAAATGAGTGCATTAAAGAACAAGTGCCAGAGTCGGCTTTTATTGACAGATGCGGTGTTTCCACGGGAGCTTCTCTAGAAATGCTTTCAATGTACATGAAGTCGACGCTGATTGGATGGAGAGATGTCGTTTTTCTGCAGAAACCAGGCGTTTGTGTTGGCTCAAAGGTTGCCCCTATTCTTAGCAACATTTACCTGAGTAAGGTTGACAGCTGCTTAGAGAAAGCCTTAGGTGATAGCGTTATCAAGATATTTCGTTATGTTGATGATTACCTGATTTTCTGCAATTGGGAAGAATTCGATTCCGCTGCTACCTCAGTAAGTGGTCAATGTAATCTTTATGGGGGAGGATTATAGTTTACCAAGGAATTTCCTCAGCGACGCGTAATTCAGTTTCTTGACGTAGACCGGCATATGTACCCGACTGACACGTGGTGATACCATTCCTCAGCTTGCACAGGTCAGTTTTGTGTCTTGTTTCTTTTGCGCCGGAGTGCTCCCTTCAGTTGATCGATAGTCGGTGTTCGTGATGTCCACTTCTCTACTCTTGTGTCCTGTCTATGTACGCCTCACCTCCTTTTTTTTTTGCATAATGAATCCTTACCGACTAGCTCAGCTTTCTGTCGTTCTAATACGAAAAAAGGTACATCTAGTTAACGAACGAAAAGGGACTTAAACAGAAGCTCCCTAATATATTCAATTTGTGGAGAACTGGAGTGCCTCGCAGCTGCCTTTTTAGGTGCTTTTTTGCTGGCTGCAAGCGTCATTGCATGACTACATACTGCCTCGAGTTTCTTGTTGACGACGCACATCAGCCTCTGCCACCCAACGTTGCTTTGATGTGATTAGCATTATTAGGGTACTTCACGCACTTTTCGGGGGTTGTCTGTCTGGCGTTGTTTCTGTTTTCTCGCCAACTTGGGTCACTATGTATAGCACATGGTGTAGTGTTTAGAGCATCGCGCTGTTGTTGAACCGGGTTCGAAACCAATCATTGGGCCAACTTGCGTCACGGGCATGTGACATCGCATATGTGCGGCTCATCAGTTAACCCATTTCACGCCAACCTGTGGTTTTGGGAGTATGCAGTCTATGGACTAATAGGTAGAATATCGGGCTGCTGTGCTGATGGAACAGGGTCCGAAACCAACCATCGGAACAACTTGGTTGACTGGGTATGTGGCACAGGGTAGGCGCTGCTTTTCGATCAACATCTTCTACGAAAACTTGGGCAACTATGTGCCAGTTAGTATGTATGACCCTTCAGTGGCAAAAAAAAGTGTCATTTAAAATTTCTACGTTGCTGGGCGGTATCGAACCTGCGTATCAGACAAACGTGTTTGAATGTTATATTCGCATAAGCACGAGGCACGGACTTCGCTGCCCGGCGGTGAATGAAGCAGCGTGTCCAGAAGGAGGCGCCAGAGAAGGGCCCGGCTGCATACACATCCCATAAATGACGCAGCGATGCGGTGGCAATACGGTGTGTTGCTACATCGCTTCATGGCTACTCTCGTTAACGGTGACATGCAACGTGAGAGGATTTCTGCCGCAATTTCTTGATCTTGTAATCGCGTATTTCCTTCTCTCTATGCAAGATAGCACAGCAAATTGACGTCAATTCGTAATTTTTTTCGGCATCTGTAGGCCACTGACGGTCTTCAATTTCACAGGCAGACCCATTTGTCGTTGCCGTTGCGCATTGAGCACCGCAGTGGTAGCCTTCAGGCTCCTGTTGCATGCCCGAAATGCTGTAACTTACGGCGCTGTCATAGAGACTGAATGTATACGTACATTTGTAACGTCCGTAGCCGAGAACCACGTACTTGGGACAATTTTCTGTAGCAGACAACACGAACATTTCAGACGCACCCAGCTGCAGCAGAGACACGAAAGCTTAAAGAAAAGCTAAGATAACATCGCCTTGATGAAGGCCAACCGGAATTCCCGTGACACGTCTGGCATCGCGAATGCCGGGACGAACCTCGTTCGCCTGAACAGGTATGTCAGCAATTCTTAGGGTTTTCACCAGGTGTTCAGAAGCTTAAACACAGGGTTTGTCGACATCAAGGAGGCTTAGTTTAGCACGAATCGGAGCTGACTCGCACCTGAAGCTGTATACGCAGGCCTACCCCAGCTATGAACCGCTCAGCCTTAGCATTGTCGTACCACGAATAATAATAACAACGACGGTAACATTCATGTGCTGTGATTACCTTTGTACATTGAAAGAAAAGTTTGCATCTTCAATTACGCTGTATAAGAAATATAGAGCCCCCACTGAAGGGCATTCATGATCTAAGACGAACCCATATTGCTGAAACCCCGGCTGCCGCTCGGTTGACTAACCAGAAACATGAATTCCTCGTGAACCTATGTATACTTTCTTCCCTGTGCCTGGCAGACAGAGATGATTGGGTCAGACGGAACACGCGGGAGTTAACTGGCGGGGAACACAAAACACGCAAGCGTGCTGCATTGTTAAACACGCCCATATAGTTTAGTCGGGCTGTTCCCAACGTGCGCGGTGCACGGCAAAACCCGAATCGTGTCCACACCGGCCAAGGAGGGGTGATGTAGAGAACGGGAAACGGCGGTGAAGAAGCTCCTCTTTTCGGCGCGGTGCTCCTCGTCAAGAGGAGCTCGCACGCGAGTTCCAATTTAAAGCGGGTTGACGAAGCGAAAGAGCCAGGCGCGCAAGAAAAAAAGAAATAAAGAAGGCATACTCGGCGAAAAGTTGCAGACAAATGGAAAATATGCAACGACGAGTGCATTTTGGCAGTCTTTGCATGCGGATTCCTCAATCCACTTTTCTTTGACGCACCGCCAGCAGCGTGTGAGCCTCACCACGCAATTTCGGCTACCTTTATTTTTCGTTCTTCATTTGCTACGCCATATTTTCTTACTCTGACATTCAAGCGTATTGCTCTGTGCCCGTAAAAAGTAGCAAATCTTGAAGAGCGGCCGCAGGGAAAGACAGGAAATGAGCGTTCAGTGCCAGTTATGCCTCCCCACTTCCCTTGATTAATTTTGTTTTTCTGGAATGGTTACGTGCGCTGGTTAAAACCAGGGCTCCAAGTCGCGTGCGAGAGCCACTACTGTGCTCCTTGTTTTGATCTTCTCTTTCTTTCTTTCTTTCTTTCCTTCTTTCTTTCTTTCTTTCTTTCTTTCTTTTTGCTCTTTTCTCAATGCCTTCCTTCCGTCATTATACGGTTCTCGCTCATACGGGCGGCAGCCCTTCACGATACCGCAACGCCTGCTTGCCGATGGCGGGGCAAAATTAACTTACGGCGGCGCCTGCGAGTCTATATGTATGAACGCGCTCTAGCTCTACACAGCTCAGTAGCCTGGCAGCCGGAGGATAGGACGGAAAACAAGCCACCGCAATCAATATAGTATTGCTGGCATGAGGCTTGCGTGCATGCCACAGTGGCTTGCGTTGCGGGTACACACTCGGGCGATCTGCAACGTGCGGAGGTAGAGCATTGAGGAGAAGAAACCACTTGACTCGGCCGCAGAGGCCACGGTGGCGTAATTACGGCCGACCTTGAAAATGAGCCGCGAAAGCGCCTCGATACGGGCCGGACTTCCATGGGAGAACAAGGCGGCTACCGAAGGCGGCGCTGCCTTCAAACAAAGGCGCAACATGCAAGCGTGTAAGCGAGCGCGCCTGCAAGGGCGAGTGCAGGGTGCCCCCGACGCCAGGTAAACTCGGCCGGTGGTGGCACGTCGGGGTCAGAGGTTGGCGAGTGCGTGCGTCTACGTATAGAGGCTCGAACACTCAGTGCATGTATACATCTAGGTGCAAGTAAGTAGTGATGCGAAAAAAAAAAAAAAAACGAGAGAGGGGAAGGTGCAGGGAATATTCTCAGCGGTAGCAGGAGTCACTCAGAAGAAGCGGGATAACTACTGCAGGTGCATGCACGGATGAACACCGGGTCGACGACGCACGGATGCACGTTTATAACGTGCGCACACATTACAACAGTGCCCTGTTTGGCACCCGCTGCAGTCCGGTCGCAGAGGCGAGGAGAACAAGTGATGCTTCTGGGGCTACCATCGGGCCTGATTCGCAGTGCTTCGGCGCTGCTAATACGACTAATGGGGCGAACTTTCGTACTCGCGGCAGCCAGTGGAGGCATAACTGCGAGCCATTTCTGACCCAATTATAGCCGCTTAAATTTTCCTTTCTTGTTTCTTCAGTTCCTCCCCTGCCTTGGTATGTGCTTTCACATCGTGACAGGAAGGTTTCGATGGCTTGAGGGTACTGGCCGAGTCACGAAAAAGATATAGAATACCGAGAAATGACGGAAAGGGTGGCATTTACGTGAAAGCCTGTTCGCCAATTTCGATTTGCCTGAGAAAATAAGGGCTTCGGCTTAGTGCGCTTTATTTCTTTTTTTTTAGAACTTCAAATTCGCTATAGCGATAGGAGCATTTGTATCGCCTTAATATTGAAGAACACGTGAACCCCAGCCTATTCGTCAGCAATTGTGTCAAAGGAGAAAGTAGTAAGTTTGGTACGCAGGCTCCCCCATAAACGCGTATATACTTCGACACGCAGTTCTTACGTGTTAGAGGTAGGGTGAATTGAGTAAGGTGGGTGAGAATGGTATAAGTTGCATGTGAGGCTGAATATACAGAGCTTTTCATTTCTATCTTTTAGCATGCTACGCGCTTTGTTCTGCGAAACGGAGGTTTATGCGCTAATTCTTATTGTTGGGGAAGTGACAATTGTCACTTCCCCGCACTTCCCCGCGACTGCAGAAAATTAACTGTCACTTCCCCGCGACTGCAGAAAATTAAACGTCGTGACGCAGAATTGGCGAATTTCGGAATGTGCGACTGGAAACCTTGAAAAAGAAAAACTACATTTCACCGTTAGGTCTACATCTGTAACCGTTTACTATAAGTAGACAGAAAGAAATGCAGTAATAATAAAAGGAACCGACGCAGACAGAAGTATAATAGACTCATGCGCCCATGCCGTATTTCCATTACATGACAGCAATTTCGCAGAGCCGTCCAGAGCGCGAAGCAGCTATGCCGCAGGCCCGTACATCCGTAATCACAGCGCGATCGATTCCATTTGCCCATTGCGGGGTAAAAAAATCGCGAAGTCGTTTACCGCCGCGAAACGCCCCCTATTCGACACCCTCGAGCGAAGTGTACTGGCAGCTATGCGCGAGAAGTGAAGGCGACCCACCTATGTGCCGGAAATAAATCACACGTAGCCGAAGAAAAAAAAAAGAAGAAAAGAAGGGGGAGGGGATGGAGGGAGTAACCATAGGAACGCGACAAAGGGCAGCGCCAGCAAGGGAGGAATCAAGCAACAGGCGGTGCACACACGCATATGTGCGTATATTTATTTCTTCTTAATGCGGAAAAGGCTCAAATTTGCGGCACATTCAAAGCGCAGAACAGAGCTTGCTCGTAGACAAACGCTGCCACTAACACCACACGGAAGTCTTCAGCGTGAGGACCTCCCAGGAAGCGTGTTCATCGCCTCTCTAGAGATATAGCTTCAGCCAAAGTAAAAAAAAAACAAAGAAAACAAAGCTATCAGAAAATATGAGCCGTCGCGCAAACCAGGACCAGCTCGAAGATAGAAGCTCGGCTGATATCTGGCTGGCGCGAATGCGAGGGAGCTTCCCCATCTTTCTCCACGCCGACTGGCTCCGATTTCCGTGGCACCCAAAGCTGCATCTCGCCGATCTATAGCAGCCCTCCCGTGGCCGTTCTTTTTCATCCTTCTCCCTCCTTCCTTGCAATCTTCTGCGCCATACAAGAAAGAGGGGGAGGGGGGAAGGAGCGCTAGCACGAAGCCAGTTTCCTTTCTTCTGCTGTTCTCTTCTACCACGAAGCTGAGCTGTAAGTGTGAGATCCTTACAAAATCCATGGAGGCGGTGTGCGAAAATCATATATCGAGAGCAGGGGAAGAGAGTGGACAAAAATAAATGAGGAGATAAGCAGAAAAATAAATCCAAGCAAGACCGTTTTTCTTCGTCCGACACGCATGGTCCTCCACGCACACGCGGCTTTCGGCTCGTCTCCTCCCACTTCGAACACGTTGAGTGTAGCTCAGAAGTTCAGATGGAAACGGCACAAGTGTAGGACCTACAGGAGGAAGCGGCAGCTTTGACGCGCACTGTAACACAGTCATTCCTAGTTGAACGCGCACAGGAACGATGCCAATTACAAGTGTACACACAGCTTTTAATTGTGTCTCCCAGGCATGCATTTTGTCGGCATGTGCCTTGGTAAAAAAAAGAATCCAGCTAATGCATCAGCTACAACCGCCGAGAAGGTCAAAAGTTATTGCACGCAGCAACGGCGAAAATGGGTCTAAGCATTGCATGCTTCCTCACAAAAGCATCTTCTACCAGGTTGCTCATGTACTCTCTATACAACTTTTTTTTTTTCTGGCAGTGCCATTTCTCGTTTCATCTCGTTCTTCTTTGTTTTCTACCTGATCTGTGGTGTGTTGCGGTCAGTAATAATTTAGCCCCGCCAAGCTTCTCGGGTTGCTCGGGCAAGCGGGCGAGGAGGCAGGCAAGGAAGGTGACTTGATGGAGCGTTTTCTCGTGCGTAACTGAAGAGGGCGCAGCGCTGTGGTCAAGCCTATGGCACCTTGGTCTGCCCACCGTACCGGGCCATGACCGGGCCGTGGTGGAAGGAGAAATGGCCGCCGAAGAGGAGAAGAAAGCGACGCTGCTTAGCCACTGCGCCTCACCCTCCTTTCGTTGCCTTCCACACTGCTTTCCTTCTCTTTGCTGTTCTTCTACGTCGCGCTTTTTTTTTTTTCTTCTCCATAGTATACGGTGCGCAAAGCTCGCAGCGGTCATTCTGGGACTGGGGGAAGTCAAGGTCGATTTGCGGTTCCGCTTTGGGCGCCCAACTTGAACTCGGGGCGCACACACGAAAGGAAAACGCACGAAGAGCGACCACAAAGAAAGAGAGAGAGAAAAACATCTTCAAGAGGGACCGCCGGATACTGAGGGAGAGACCATCTTGCGCCTGAGCCAAAAAGCCAATGCCAGACGAGCACATGTCTCTGTTAATGGAAGTCTCTTCATTTGTACCGCACACTCTGTCTGAACTTCAGTCGTGGAATTCCTTTTGGGCTGCTCGTCCATGCGCTGGCGCGTGCTTTCGTGTCCAGTGAAAGCGCACAAACCGAGTGAAAATAAACACACGCGCAGTGGTGGTTGCTTAGGAGTGTCCCGTTTGAACCCGTCGCTCGCACGGATGTGTCTTTAGAAATAGGGAACGTTTGCAAATGTGCTGCAAGTCAGTCAATAAATAAAGGAAGCGGGTATTTGTCGAAGGTCTACCATATTATTCCTCCCAACAAATCCGCATGATGTTGCAAAGACGGACCGGAGGGCCTGAGGTTACTAGAGCGTTTGTGTAAGAGTACGTATATACACTAGCTGAAGTGTCAACCTTCAATGCGGAATGCCCCTAGTTCTATACTCTCTCTGTTCACATCGGCTGTGTCCGTACGGAGCTGTCTGCACACATACAGCCCGCTTGCGGAAGCAGAACCAGACTTGGATGCGAAGCGGTGCAACAAAAAATAATGCACTACGCTCGCATGTTTAATTACGACTTCCTCCCCTTGTTACTGTAGAACGCGAGTTCTACTTGATTTAATATCACTGTGCAGGGCATATTTGATTCAAACGACCTCGCTTCATTAAAGTGGTGACGAGCAACTACTATAGAATTTCATGAACATAAGTCTCAGCAGCGCGTATATGCCGCTTTCTCAGCCTGCGTGGGCAAGAATTAAATAATGAAACATTCGGAGGGGCTCGTTGTCTACGCTCAGATAGCCAAGACGCCGTTCTCGTTTCGCCCGCCTAAGTCAAGACGAAATTTTTGAATGCGTAAGGATTTCTATGCTTACCCAATGATAAAACTGCGCATCCGTCCGTCTCTCCCTCCCTCCGTCCGTCCGTCCCGTAAGACGACCACTTTCGACATGGCGCCCACAGCAGCGAGCAAATTCGGCTTCGTGCTGCCTCTCGCTTCAACGCCAACGAAGCGGCGGGAACACAGCGCTCACGAAGCTCTCAGCGCGCGCAGCGCTCTGCCACATTCGCAGATCGCTTCGAAGGTACGGACACGCGCGTATCTCTTCAACGTTAAGTAAGCGGCGAGAACATCGCGCGCAAGGTTATCAGCATTCGGCGCTCTTTGTCGGCATCGCGGATCGCCTTCAAGGTAGTACTGGTAGTACAGCCCGCGTGGCGGTGCCGTACGAAGCCGCCGCCTGACTACGCTTGGTCACGGTTCACAATGGGTCGACGCGGATGGATAAGGCGCTAAGGAGCGATAACGGCTTATAATGATCGGAACGTCATCAGCGCCCGTGGCGCCGCCATCTGGAGTACTTTGTTTGCGTCATCTAGACTGGTTGTACCGCCGTCCGCACCAGTTCGTGTCGCCGCCGCGCTGACGTTTTCACTATCCTGAACGAGTTTCATAACGTTGATAATGACAACGGGCTGTGCACATGTGGCGATGAGCAAGTGGCACAATCTTTACGCAAAGTCCCAGAGGGGTTTCTGCGCGATTTTCTTTTCTATTGCTGAAACAAAAAAAGAATACGAAACTGATGTTAAGCTATATTAGCCGAAAATAACGACCAGGATGATCACGACCGGCGTAATGTAAAAATTCGTTTCTTTCGAATGTATTCTATACTTATCACTGACCTCTGACGACTACTTCTCCTTCGGTTAATAACTGAGACCGTGCGCCTACCTAACCTACGTAAACCAAAAACACAAAAAAGGAATAGTGTGGAAACGTAATCGCGACGTTATTCCTGCCAGTGTATAATAGTGCATAGAGAATAAAGCGTATTCAATGAGAAACGCAACGAGGCTTAATGTAGTAAAAAAAAACACAAAAACAATATAAAACAGGGGACGTTCGTTTGTTTCTGTCTTTTAAACGTAAGCCCGCAGAAGATCATTCATAACCTAACAAGGTGCTACAGTGACTATTTGTCTGCTAACAAGACAAATCACCGAGAGAGCGCTCGCATTTGTAATTTACAGGTGGTGCAGCACTCATGTGTTCGCGTACGGCAAAATAGAGAGAGAATACCTATACCGGATTTGCCCCGTCCATAACCCTAACGCGATGCAAGTCTGCTCGGGCCTGCTGTTCTAAACCATGTTTCAAAAGAGTTGCTTTTCGCTGACGTAGATCCCGAATAGGATATATTAACCACATGCTGGGTTAGAATGTCCACTGTGCTTAGTTAGGAACTTTGCTCCCTCTTAACGTAAATAAGAAAAAGTCGTAGTTTCGACATTTTCTGCGAGAGAACATTCGCCGAGCTTATGCGAAGCCTTACGTACATTTATAGGAAGCTGCATCCCGGCCCTCTATTTGGGCTCATGAGACTACGTATATACAACTTTATTCTCTATTTCCTGTGCTCAGCAAAGCGCTGATTGGGGCTTTGCTCCTGGGAGCGTGAACAAGAATAACTCCGGACTGTATGCCCCTCTGCCGGAGGAGGCAAATAGAAACGGTATACTTCATGCAAATGCCGTCACTTGCTTTAGTCAACATGATGAACTTGCACAATTGCAATTTTAAACATAAGCAATACTGCTCGTAAATACAAAACTGAAAGCATGCTAGATCTTTTGATCTAATGTTGCAAATGAGTTTTATCCAATGGTATAACTACGTTCCTCCCGTCACGATCCACCGCGCTGCACATCGACGCAAAGCAGTAGCGTGCGCATACGAGCAGTTTGGTTATGCCTAGTTTTCCGGCAAACAGAGGCATAGCTAGTATTACAGGCACTGCTACATGTAAGTGGTACGGATGGAAGAGAGCAAAATACTGCTGCGGATAGATCCGCGGGAGTAACGGTATCCCGGCGCGTAGACTATGGGCGACCCGCGCGATTGCGCGTTCCTGCAAGCAGACAAATTGCGCCGAGAGGCTCCGCACCCACGGCACGCCCATGAACGAACGGTAACGTCCGCCGCTTCATCAACCGCTGTGCCGCGCGAGCGCTGCGAAGAACGCGGACTTGCGCACCTTGTATCGCGTCGGCTTTCCGCATGCTGGGCCTCCGCGGGATGCCTGCAATTCATTCTTTCTCTGTTCTCGGCATTTCGGCGAGGTGCTAATCAGCCCCGGCCTTCGGCGCGTGTGTGCCAGACAGGCACGCGTGCCACGTGTGAGGGCACCGCATGGCCGCCCGCCGCACGGACGTAAAAGTGTGGGGCTCATTTTGCATGTTCATTTCCTTTGCTTTACGCGCAGTTGCGAAGCCTAAACGTCGGTGCTATCGCTGTGACATGTCGCAGAAAGCAGCAATGCTTCCACACGCACAAAGCAGGAAACGAACGCGCTGCGGATGCCATGTTAGTGCGCTGTCGTTCAGTGCGTTGCAAGATCAAAACATGCTGGTCCCGATCGTCCCTCAGTAACAATGCATAACGCGTGTCCAGTGCTTAAACTGGATGTTGCGAACATATCCCAGATTTTAATGGACTGCTGGAAACTTTAAGCACTTTCTTTCTAATGCTATCAGGTTAGATCTTTTTTATTGCTAGAAAGCCGCAACTGCCATTGTAACCGTATTAACCAGTGCAACATGTGTATTATTTCTGTATACGCGAAAATGCACTATATATACTGTTAGAATGTCCTTCTCGCTTCAGTGTCTTTTGCCACAGGTGTTGGAAGGGCATGAGTTACAAACTGCGAAGGGTTGCTCCCTATAGCGACTGCTTAAAAGCAATGCCTAGGAAGACTAACCAGGATAAAGAAAAACATAGTCAGGACTAAGGAGAGCTATTCTGTTAAACTTAGACATGACGCTAGTGTTGTTCGGAGTTGCCCTGTGATCCTGGGACTAATGTATACCTAGTGTTGTTTCTGACATTGCCTAGTGGATGAGTCAATAAAGCGCGCAACCAAAGGCGAATATGAACGAGAGACGACAATCTCGAACCCTGCGCGCTGAAAGTTTCACATTTGCAATAGCTTCATCAGCTTTTCTCGTTCCAATTCTCTATAAATAGGGCGGAAGACCAGATTAGTTTCCTGGTTAAAGGGCGACTAAAGGCAAATACTAAGTCGACCTGGGCTGTTTAAATACCATTCCCGAAACCTCGCAACGCTTGATTCGCGCCAAGAAAAGGCTTAGTTTACAAGAAAAATGCATCTGAAGGGTCCGAATGCCTTTTTCAAAATTCAAATCTCCCGCCACCCAACCGGGAGGGTGGGGGGGGGGTGACATTGCATACGCCATCACCACCCTTTGCTGCCGTCGGTGAGAAAACGGCGCCACACAGACGGCGGTACCGAGCCAAGCCGGATTCGCCACTGCAGCTGCTTTTTGGTGAAGTGGTGTAGACCGTTCGGGCATCCCGCGACATCACATGGAAGTTGAATTCTCTGCTACTTGCAGTTTGTGTGAAAATTTTGCGAGCCAGCAAAACCAGCGCAGCGCTACGCAATAACAAAGCTAGTGAAACGCGAAAATATGGGCGGCGCAGAGTCGAGCGAAAATGAAACGTTTCGACCGCCTGCGTCGTTGTCAAGGGTAATTTCAATTAGTTCCGTTTTGTCAAAAAAAATGTGATAGAAATGGAGAAGTAGCATTTTATTTCGTCTTATAATACAATAAAAGGATGTTTGTTGCAACGAATGGTCAAGTCCTAGCGACAGAATTTAACTGAGGAGTGGTTTCGTAATCGGGCAAGTACTTAAATGTCCCGGGGGAGTCTCTGATCATGTCCTGAATTTACCTCAATTTCTCTATCATTAAGGCTCTGCTTGCGATAATATTGACGCCTTAGAGCTTCTCGAGCACTAATCTATCACTTAAGCTTCACTTAAAATTTGCCTTTAGTGATCCCTTAACATCCCAGCCTTTCCTTTTGCCGTTTCGTCCTCCTCTCTCACTAGCATTATGAGTTGCTCGCTTAATTGCAACTGATAGCTAGAAGAGCCTCGAAGGCTTGCGATTATAAACAAGTGTTCTGGGTAGAGCATGACTAAATTTGTTGTACAAAACTATATTAATCAAATATCGCATAATCACCATTTTACTATCAGGCGCAGCCTTTGTTGGGTATGCAAGATCTTTGAAGTTCTTATGTCACCGTGAACAAGCGCTGCTGTTTGCGATGCCCAACCTGATGCCACGATGATGAGCGCACTCGTAGAAAGGCATAATTTCTTTGTACCTCCAGTTTACATTTAAAGGGACACTGATGGGACATATTAGTTTAGCTGTGTTCGTAAACTACCCTTCCACATCACCAAACCAAGCCATTTATCACGAGAAAACACTCGGTATTACCAGTATAATAGATGCAAAAATGAAACACGGCCCACGACGCTGCCTTGAAATTCCTGCATCAACTGGCCGTGACGTCGTGGATTTTGACGTCGCCTGCTAAAGCTATAGTTAAGCCCTTATCGCTAAATATGCACTACATAGTATTCTAAGACAGTCAAAGACTGAAATTGGGAAGTTTCAATAACCTTTATTGAAGGACGACGGCCGGAATGCAAAAGCATTCTTTGCAATCCGTGACGTCACGCTGACGTAGCGACTCCGAAGTTCCGGCGCGAAATTCGAATATCATAATTTGACCGTCATTTTTCTGATGCACCGCAAAATCATCAAAAGTAGAGTTCTTCGGGAATACTTTATCAATCTAAACTGATTCAGTGTTTTTTTTCTTTGGTGTCCCTTTAGGGATAACACATGAAAAGGGTGCAAAATATCTAGCCGTGTATAGAGCGTGGCTTTACCATGGCGTTACCGTGCCACACGCTCCGTCTTTCTATTGAAATGGAAACAATCCATCTAATATAGTCACCTCGCGGTGACTTTTTATTCGCCTTTTATTATTTATTTATTATAAAACGTTCCCTTTCTGTATCTCCCTCGCTCTTTAAGTTAAAACTTTTTTCGCCTGCACCGCTGGTGTATGTCGTGTCACCCTCGTGATCGGCTGTCTTTCCGAGAAGGAGTTGTCTCGACAAACATAGAAAATTGCGTGCCTGATTGTGTGTTTCAAGCCCGTGTCTACAGGTGCAGCAGCCTGATGCTCTATACTCATTAGGCCACCGGCGCATTTCTTTTTTATACAACCGCATTTAACATAACACCCCCAAGAACATTCCCCAGTAAGCTTAGGGTAGAACGCTATAGCCACAAAGACATGACCAGAAAGATAGACTAATACCAGCTTCTCTCGGGCAAGCCAGCGCTTTAAGACACTTGGCGCGTAAATCCGGTAATAAATTTCGAACTCAGATTCCCTGCGTGCAGAAGCCGCCGCAGCCGCAGTAGCACTGGCACAAAACTGACTAGCAGTTAGTAGGCCTTGTTAAATGAAACTTCCTTTGTGGCATCCGAGAGTATCAACGCTGTGGTCGGCCGTGGCCTTGTGTCGCTTTTCCTCAGGGCCCAGAACCAGCTGCCTCGTGCTTTAGCACGTTTTAATGTTCAGTAAAACTTCCCAGTGCTTTGCAAGGTCCGCCGCCGTGTCCGACGATGGCCGCGACGCGTTTCTCACTGAAATCCGCTGGACGACTCTTATTGCGATACACCGTTTCATCTTCGCGACTCACCAAAACACCGCTCACGCCGATTCCCACAGTACGTGGGATCAGCATTTTTAGCAGAAAAAGGTACCCCAACGTTTAAGCCATGTACGCTGATAACAATCCGCTCGCCGCTTCTACTCAAACAAAATAAAATTTGAAAAGATCACTTTCGTCCCTTTTTGTAAAATATTTTCGAAGGGTTTGTCTGAAACTGGTATATACTATTCATATCAATGTATACAAGGTGCTTCAGTGAACACTCTGAAAAAAAAAATATGAAAATTACCTGTGGCAGATAGGACAATCATATACAGTTTTTCTGGACATAAGGTTTAGTTCGCCGGATTGCCACCACATGGCGCACTGGCCTTAAGCTTTTCAAACTTCCCGTGGTGACGTAGGGATGACGTCAACGAAACAAAAATAAAAGAAATAAAAGCTATCTATCCACGGTGAACTTCACCACAAAGCTTGTCCGGCTGGCGTTGTCGATAAAGAGCTCGGAGGCTTGAAATTACCGGCCATCCCAGGAACTTGAGTCGCGATGAGGCACACCTAGCAGTGATTCATTCGGGGTTTTTCAGAGGTTTCCCGAAAGACAGCCACGGTTTCTTTTTCAGCGTGACTGATGCAGAAAAAGCACGTGTATAAGGTAAACCTGACCACAGTTCGCCTTTTGTGATATTGCCATCAATAGTATGGCTCCGTGAGAATGTTCCTTGCGGTCAGTCCACTTTCCATTTTTATTCACGTTGTTGTTTCAAAGGCAAGCAGTTGAAAGTTTTAATGTCTATATAGCAGTGAACGTAGGCCACCGAAAGTTTGCTTGAGGCTCTATTCTCGACACGCATGGTAGCTTCACGGCCTCCATTATCCGTCATGTTGACTCTCTGATTGGCTGTCGAGAGCTCACGTGCCTTGAAATTTGTGCCGGGAAACAGAAGTTTTGCAAAATGTAATTTTGAGTCTTAGTGAAGGCGACGAAACGTGACGTTGAGCTGCAAATTTTATTGACTAATACATTTCTGTGGCCCTTGGCAACGGTATTGCGACATAAGCGCTTCGAAAAGAAAGTGAGCGATAGCGTGCAGAAGCCCTTGCAATGCATCTGCGATTTCGCGAATATGTGGTGGCGATCCAAATAGGCGCCATGTCCGCTTACTGAATACTGATTACTTACGCATCCTCGCTAATGAAGCAGACGACGGCTTGTACGCAGCAGACGACGGCAGCGAGAAGCTTTTTTGATGGAATAATCGTACAGCTTGAGCTAGCTGCTTTATTTTTACTGAGGAGGAAAATCGTTTTGCTTTATCAAGAAAGTTAAGTTCAGTCCCTTCATTTCAGTTTGTTAGGCAAAATGTCAGGTTTGTGCCGCGTTACGATATCTATCTCGAAACTGGCGTCATCCTGAGAATTCGTTCCAAGTGGATCCGCCTTGCGAACTCCACTGCTAGAATTTGTAAATTGGAATATGGGCCATAAGATAATTAGTAAAGAAATTAATTAGTTATATTTTGGCAATGAGTTGATTGTGTATTTCAGTTTATTGTGCAACTAATGTCCACCTCTTCGAGTAGACCAGCTCATGGACTAGAAATGTGCTAGCTGCCAGAGGCAATTAAAAAAAATTTTTTAAGGTGCTCAGTGAAACACCTCAGGATGACACCAATTTCGAGATATTCCTTCCCCAACTTAGCGGGGAAATATATTGGCGTTTCAGTTACTTTTGTGGTTCGATGAATAAAACAACGTTTTGTTAAGAATGTAAGTGGAACGACATCGCATTTTTACCGCAAGTTTGGCGGCGCATATCACGTAAATGCTGTCATCCACACAATTCTTTTCAAACGGATCCGCCTTTCGAGCTCCCTGGTTTGAATTTGTAAATTGCAATATTTCCCATAAGGTACTTAGTTAAAACTTAATTAGTGAATTTATGGTAGTTAGTCGATTATGAATTTCATTATTTCGCGCAAGTGATGTCCACCTTTTCGAGTAGACCAGCTCATGCACTAGAAATATGCTATCTGCCACAGGCAACCTATAAGAATTTTTGAAAGCGTTCGCTGTAACACCCTGTATAAGATATGTGCTACGAATACATTTTCCAGTTAGTATGAGTCACTGCTGTGGGCGTGTGTACATTTCACTCATGTGGTGTCTTGCACGTGCTGTTCTTATTCGATTCTACGAATCACCAACTAGACCAGGCCTCGACGTTAGCGTCTGAGCAATTTGGTGATCGCTGCGTTAAAATATAAGAAAACAATTCGGCAGAACTCATTTCACGATGACTCGACCGAAATGCCATTAGCACTCGAGAAATGTGGGGACACACCGTATTCCTGGAGTCATGTTTATTTAAAACGTGTAGGGGCCGTTCTGAGACTTGTTTCTTGGGCTATATGCGACATTCTCCAATATACTCCCACTTTGCCTACGACAAGAGCTTGTCAAAGTCGACCATGAGCATGGAGGCATGATGACGAATGTATGACGCCAACGCAATGACGACAATAGAATGGTGAGGAAGGAATGCGGCTGATGGAACGACAAAGGCGTTATAACGACCACGGTATGACGACAATGAGATGTCGATTCTGAAGCGTTGACGACGGTATAACGATGACAGCGTGACGATGACGATATGAAGACAATGAGATGACGATGAGTGTATGACGAGGTTGGCTGAAGGGCGACAGTAAGACGACAACCGGATGACGAAGTGGAATAGTATCAATAGCACAACCACGGCTGCATGACGATGATGGTATGAAAACGTATCCCTGATAACAACTGCGTGACGATGACACAATGGCAATGATGGTATGACAACGGCGGCATAACTGCGATTGAATCACGACAGCATGATTACTATAGAATGATGAACAAGGAATGAAGTCGATGGATAGACGAAGGCGGTATGACGACTAAGGCATGAGGACAATGGAATGACGTTAGAAAAGCTATTACGATGCTAAAACGACCACGTGACGACGATGGCATGAAGAAAATCGTACGACGATGTCTGATTCACGAAGATGGCGTGACGATGACGGCATGGCGACAGTCTGATGCCGAAGTTAGAATAACGACAATTGAATGGCCAATACAAGCCATAAATTGTCATTATCATCACAGTGGAACGACTTTGACGACGGGATCCCGATGGTGGTGTGACAATAAATACACGACGACTTTTGACGACGATGGTGTGACGATGAAGGCATGACGAGACTCGGGTGACAAAGCTAGAATGGCGACGATGCAACGACCTCTATAGCATCACGACCACGAGCGCAAACCTGGTGGCCCTACCTATTAGACAATAGGCCACTTGGTCGGTGTCGAAGGCCTGACGATGATGGCATCACGAAAGTTAGATAATGAAGCTGGAGTAAGGACGATGGAACGACCAAGGCGCTATTGTGGCCACGAGAACATACAGGTAGGCAACTTGGACCGCTGGGTCGTCGTAGATAGATAGATAGATAGATAGATAGATAGATAGATAGATAGATAGATAGATAGATAGATAGATAGATAGATAGATAGATAGATAGATAGATAGATAGATAGATAGATAGATAGATAGATAGATAGATAGATAGATAGATAGATAGATAGATAGATAGATAGATAGATAGATAGATAGGAAAAAGAAACGGGAAAAAGAAACGAAATCGTGCATCACGATAAGAGCGGCGTATATAGAGATTTCGGCGGTGAACGCATCTCGCATCCGTCTTTCGTTAAGGAGGTGAAACGCGACACAGCGTCACCAATGACCGCAGCACGTAAATCTTCGGTACCTTGTGTTGCCAACAGAAAGCTTTACTAAGTATGGACTCGCAACCGTAGCGATTTCTGTCCCATTGAAATTTTAGAGTTAAAAGAGCTTGGGGTTTTATATGCCAAAACCCCTTTCTGATTATGAGGCACGCTGTAGTGGGGGCTCCGGAAATTAGACCACCTGGGGTTCCTTAATGCGCACCTAAATCTAAGTACCACCGGTGTTTTCGCATTTCGCCCCCATCGAAATGCGGCCGCCGTGGCCAGGATTCGATCCCGCGACCTCCTAGCAGCCCAACACCATAGCCACAAAGCAACCACGACGGGTAAATTGTAGAATTAGTGCTCAGAAAATATTTTTGCGAATGAATGACGGCGCGGATGCATTGACTTCTTTCTTGTATCTTTTTTGTCAGCTAGGAGTGCGTGTATTGCATCTTTTATCATTGTTAACATGCAACGGTACTCACGCGCCAGGCGTCTAAAAGCACCCTAGCTTGCCCGTGCGAAGTTATTAAGGGTTTTTGTTTGTCTGTCTGTGGATGCGCCTGTGGCTTAATGCATGGAGGGCAGGCTGCTGCATTGAGATACCCGAGTTCTAAACCCACCACCAGACACGTTACCTCTATTATTGAATGACAGCTTGCACTCTGTAACACAGACGACGACGACGACGCAAAACCGCGGGGAGATTATAGGCACAGAAAGCTTCGCTGTAGAAGCGCATTCAAGAGGAGAAGCACTTGAAAGAGTGTTCAAGAGAAACGCTGACAAGCACTAACTTTTCGTTTATTCTGTCGCCTTCTTTATAACACCCTTGCCCTTACTGCGCCAGTTTTGTATACTTCAGATTTTCGCGAATGTCATCCTCAACGAGTGCGAATGACGCAGCGGGTGACTCAAAGTCTGTGGCATTTCGCTGCTAGCTGCGAGGACACGAGTTGGACTCTCGCCCTTGGCGGCCGTATTCCAATGGCAGTGGATAGGTATAACGCTTGTGTACAGTGCTTTGGGCGCACCATAAAGAACGTCAGATGGCCATACTCACTCCGGGGCCCATCACTTCGGCCTCTGTGTTGACCACTGTGTTTCTCTAGGACGTTAAGCGTCATCAATGAATCGCCCATTCGTAACTGGCAGTTAAGCGAAAGTTCCCTTGGATCGTGAACTGTCTGCCTGAGGGTAAATAGCGACGGCTGGTTTTAGGTAGGTAACTGGTGCGCTATGGGAAGGAAGACATGAGTGTTGAACGACGCATAAAGACAATGCTACACGATGTTTCAGGTACTACCGTATTGTCTTTACGAAACATCGCAGCCGCGATTGCTTGCCTAAGAGCGATTAATTTATGATGGGGTGTTTTTCACAAAGAGATATGTCAATTCCAAATTTTTCAGAGTTTGCCCAATACTGCACATAAGACTCATTGGACCGAATTCTCAAAGCTTTTCGTTCGGAAATCCTGTCGCCCATATGGCCAGCCGCCATCGCTAATGATATATCCATGATCACGATCGCTTGGCATCGCCTGCTACGAATAGTTCTCGCTTAAGTACTTTTCGTGTGAATACGTGCCCATTGTTTGTTCGGGCTTTGTTCTTTTTCATGCAAAAGCAGGCGCACCTGGAACATAAACATGCCACAGCAGCGAGAGAGTGGGATCTCCGCAATAATTTATACGAGCTTAGCTAGGTGTTTCAACAAGCTCCGAAAGTTCAACACACTGTCTTTCAATTCGTTAGTATTCTTCGGGTACTTAATTTCACGCACTTTCCGGGCGCTAGCAATCTGTATATGTTTGTACCTAACCGTTTTACTGCCTACTTGAGTCACCCAGTAGTCCATGGACTAATGGACAGCGCATCGGGCTGATGTGCTGAGGGAACATGGTTCGGAACCAATCCCCAGGCCAACGTGGGTCACTGAGTATGTAGCAATGTATACATATGTACCGCTGTTCCTGACCAGCCCTCTGTTCTGCATCGCGGTCACGCGTGAGACCAAATGGTAACGTTCAGAGAACTCCTCCTCCACTACCACAGAGAGTGGTTAAGCTACCCCCCAGCACGCAAAACACTGAATAAATCTCAATCCACCACACGGCGACTACTTAAAACGTGAACTCTCCCAAATGCCGTGCTATACCACCGCATTTGCCCCGATGCATACTCTCCACTTTGCAAAGCGTGCGAGGCCCGCGTTGATCTCGATCACATTATCTGAGCATGCGCTAGAGCCTCACCCACCAACACCCACCACACTAATACCACACGCATCATAACTACAGTGCGATACTTCGCTGTTCAGCTTGGACCCAGAAGAGCAGCTCTGGGCCGTCCGGATGGCTGAAGACGCCGCCAGAAAGGAAGAACAGGACGCCGTCTGAGGAACGTGGGGTCTGGGGGTTAGTCTCCCAACACCGGCCACCCCCGGACCCCATCAGCGACACAATAAAGTTTTATCTCTCTCTCTCTCTTTCAAGCACCTCTTTCACGCCGACATGGACCCCTGAAGATGCAGGACTGGGTAGGTACCCCTGTTCAATGAAACTCTTTGATGCCGACTCAATAGAATCCTACAGCATGGATTAGTCTACATAACAGACAAAAGAACTCAACATTACAAAGAAACTCTCGACCGCCGCGGTGGCTTAGTGGTTAGGCTGTTGGGCTGCTAAGCAAAAGGTCGCGGGATCAAATGCCGGCCGCGGCCGCCGCTTTCGATGAGGACGAAATGCAAAAACACCCATGTGCCGTGCACTCGTGGCACGTGAAAGATCCCCCGGTGATCAAAATTTATCCGGAGTCCTCCACTATGGCATGCCTCATAGTCAAATCGTGGTTTTGGCCCGCAAAACCCAAGAATTCAATTTAACAAAGAAGTTCTCAAAGCAACGATTCGAACAAAACGGCGCCTTCGCTTAAGTGTCGAAGCTTAATTTGGCAGAAGGAATAAAACACTCACATAAAAAAAAGTTCCTTCGAACCGGATCATAAAGTCCACTAACAGAATCATGTGATCACTAACATCAGCTAATAACTCCGACCGCCCTCGTTCCGAACTGCAAGGGGTGCGTGGATGCGCTGAAAATAGGCGGAGTGTATTTATTTCACGGTATGATTGCACTGAGAATAAACATTACTCTTGAGGAATACTGCCGCTACAGAATTATCTCAGCGATGGCGTGTCCCCGCCGAATAAATTTCCGGCTCCGGCGAAGTTCATTTCAAGGTTCTGTTGAGCCACCGAGATCAGAAACAGGAGGCCTGCATAATGATGATCCGCGGTCCCATGGGAGCATGCAGTCCGCAACTTGGGCAATGCGCTTCGTGATTGCACTAACCCGGATATCGAAGAGATGAGAGTATATTCACGTAAGCCTGCACGCGGACCGAGCAGGGAAGAGAAAAGGCGCGAAAAGGAGGCGTATCTGCACTAGTGTGGTGCAAGGGTAATTTGAAGAAAGCGGAACGAAGCCTAGTACGGCCCTCTTTAAAGGGTCCGGGCCCGATATCGCGTACCGCATGTTATAACGGTCGTTGAGAGGGGAAGGAACTACGTAAGCACCCGAACACTAATTAATCAGCCGGCGGGCGGCACACGCAATAAGCGCGTGAGCTCGCGTGAGGACGCGTATGTATATGGCAGAAAAGCCCTCGATCTCGGGCCTGCTCTGAAAGGGTGTGAGAGAAAGAAGGGTCCCTTGCCGAAGAACGTACGTGGCGGGCACGCTGAGTTCGCACGATTCTTGACCACCGCGTAATACTGTATGCCGCAGTTGGGCCGTGAAAATAAAAGAAACAAAAAATGGAACGTGATCTTCATGGTGTGATAAGCAGGGTGCGCGGTCACGCGCCGCTCCTGCGGGCCCTTTTACTAAAAGGAAGTAGGGGTTGCGATGAAGACATCAAGAGGACGCAACTGGCACGCCACGATCACGCACGTATAGCGTGCGCGCAGGCGTAGACTTCCACGAAGGCGTGTATTCCTCCCAATTGAGCGCATGAGCTGACGTTCGCAGACAATTCAAAGGATGTGTGATGGTGGACGACAGCGGTTGTGAAAGGCATCACAGTCCCTCCATTGCAAGTTTCGTTCAGAAGAAATACTGACTTCGCAGTTGTCTTACAGTGTCACCTTATTAACTGTCACCTCATGGATGGATGGATGGATGGATGGATGGATGGATGGATGGATGGATGGATGGATGTTATGAGCGTCGCCTTTCGAAAGGGGCGGGGGGTTGCGCCACCAAGCTTTTGCTATTATACTGCCTATTGTCCTACCTAGGTTAAATAATAAAAAAGAAAAAGAAAGCACTATGAACTCCCACAATCCAATTTTCTGATACCCTATTGCGAACTGTTCTTTTCTACATCTCCGTTTTTTTGTCGTTTCCCTGCTTTTCTTCCACCAATCCTACAATCGCCTCTTACTAATCGTTGTTGCGGGCATGCTTACTTTACCACTGCTCTCCCTGAACCCAAGGGCTTCAAGGACGTCAGTGGTGCCTAAATCGACTGCTGGGTAGACGTCTTCACATTCTAATAAAACATGCTCCATAGTTTCCCTATATTTACTGCAGCAAGCACTTGCTTCTTCTTCCTTCTTATAAATCACTTTATAGGTGCGTGTTCTAAGGCATCCCGATCTCGCTTCGAAAAGTAAAGAGGTTCCCTTTGAGTTATCATAAGTTGTTTCTTTCCTGATTTCGTTTTTTCCTCTTAAGTAGTTACTCATTATAGGTTTCTTTTCCATTGCCGCCACCCATGAGATTATTTCAGCCTCTCTAACTTTCCGCTTGACGTTCTTTGTTGCTGTGTTGCCCACCTTACAGCCTGCATACTTGCTGGTAAGCTTCCTAGTTTTTTTCCTGCACCGTGGATCAATATTTTTCCTGTACAGATACCTCAATACTCTCCCAGCCCATTTACTTTCTTCCATACTCCCTCAGTCGTTCTTAATACTCAATTTTACTGCAAGCTTCCCTCACTTCAAAACTAGTCCAGCCCATATCACCCGGCACAGCTTCGTTTAATGTAGTCTTCCCGTGAGCGCCCAGTGCGAGGCGACCCACTGACCTTTGGTTGCCATCGAGTCCTGATTGTAGCACTGATTTAAAGCAAACAACCGCATTTCCAAAAGTAAGTCCTGGAACCATTACACATTTCCAGATACCTCGTACCTATTGTATCCCCATAGCGCTCTGTGCTTCATTAAGGCTGCATTTCTCTTTTCCTTCACTGTTATTGTTTTTTACTGTTTCCATATATCTACTGCCTTCGTTTATCCATATACCAAGGTATTTATATTCTGTTACCCGAGGTATTTCCTGGCCCTGTATCACCACTGTCTGTTCACTGTTTTGATTGAATACCATAACACCTGATTTTCTAACACTAAAGTTCAAACCTAAATTGTTGCCTTCCTGTCCACAGATATTAGCCAGACGTTGCAAATCACTTTGCTTGTTAGCTAGCAACAAATGTCGTCCGCATAAAATAAGCCCGGAAGCTGCTGCTCTACTACTGTACCCGCCTGTTTGCATGAGAGATTAAAGTAGATATTACTTTCTTCTAGCGCCCTCTGCATCCTCACCATGTACATCCTAAACAGCAGTGGGGATAAAGGGCACCCCTGCCTCAGTCCCTTGTTGATATGAACTTTCTCCTCACTCATCATTCCTTCCCATTTAACGCAAACGGTATTTTCTAGGTAAATCTCTCTCAAAAGCTGTAGATAATCGTCGCCTAAGCCTTCCCCTTCCAGTGGCATCGTCTGGAATCATCGCCGCGAGTGACGTGAAAAGTTTTATCACGTAAAAGTACTGAATAATGACTGAGTTGGTTCGCATTCTATATACTGACGAAGAATAGTCTATCTCCATCTTCATGTGACTGAGTCGAGAGTGCGTGATCGAGTTCGGCTAGGAACAATCTTCCGTTGAAACAAGGAGGCCGACAAACAGTAAACAAAACCGACGACAAGGTAGGCGTATTTAATTGGAGGGCAGTAACTTCAGCCTGGTGAAAGCTAAAACTTAGGTGTGTTACGATTAAGGTATCTCTAACAAAAACTCGACCCCGTTACACTTCACGCGTGTAAGAAAACCTGTGACATGGCAATGTGTAATGCCTTAGGGAGTCTGCTGTTGCATTAATTTCTCTTATTACAAACACATCATAGTCGGAGCGAGTAGATGACGCGATTGCACAAAATTCGTCTCAGTCTTTTCCAAAGCTGCGAATGTTAACATGTGTGGCCCGAAAAGTATCACCTCTATAAGTACTCAAAAACTTCGAAACCTCTACAAAATTTATTGCAAATCAGTTAGCCGGCATCTGTCATCTTAGCATATTTTACCCAGATCCGACTGCTTCTCTGCAAGGATGATGGAAGCGACCTCACATTTCTTGAAGAAAATCTTGCCATTCATTGTCCAAACAAACTGAAAACCCTCTTCCCTCCCCTTCAGACGAGCCAGTCTGTACAGATCCTTGTTGTGGCGCGTCAAATTTTTATTGAAATAAAACCACGGGAATGACCCTGCTTGAACCAAACCTGGGAGACCCTTCTTTGCGCCAAGCAACTTGCCTGTTATTGCAACATCACAAGTCTAGGCCAGTTTGGGCAGAATGGAATCTGTCCTACTGAGCAGGCGATACATAGTAGTAATCATACTAGGTTGAAAGTCTCGTAGCTTTAAATGCTGGGCCAACTCCCCCATGAAAGACCTGAAATTCTGATTAGGCCTGATCGGTAGACGATGACCACCCGCCCCCCCCCCCCCCATTTAAAAATTACACTTTCTACTTTACTGTTGAAGATCATTTACTTGGGACCTCACTTTGTCCAGAAACTTAGCCTGAGGGGCAACAGTTGAAGACAATGAAGTTATTTCAGCGTGTAGAAGGGTCAGCTCCGCTTGGTTAGCCTCGATGGTGGAAATCACAGTATCGTACTTGCTAAACAGAAATTCAATTGAAGGCTGAATTTCACTTACTTTTTCGGCCATCTTCTCCCCAGTAGCTTTAAACATTACCAGTTCTACCTTAGTAGCAAGTGGCCCAACTGTTGTCGTCAGTTGATCCAGTTTATCGTTTACTGCATAAAAGTGATTGGCAAAGGAAACTTCCCCACAATTTGAGACTGTGTCTGGCTATGTTCGATACGTGTGCAACGCGGACAAATCCAAGTCTCACGCTTTGCAAGTGACATCTTTGTGTATGCATGCGCTCTCACTTACTGACGAGCATTTCTTTCTGAGGTAATAGTACCCCCTGCAATCAGAACAAGACAAGAACTTTCCTTCCAGAATAGTGGTATAGTAGAAGAACAAGTAGAAGACATGGTTGCAGTCAGCGGCACAGCGCATTATACATATGTATGAGCATTGATGGGAGAGAACTGACCTGCGAAGAGTGAAAAACAGTGTTGTAGTGGTCTATTGACCACTACACAATTTTATACGCAAGATATAACCGATTCCTAGCCGTTATTATTGACAAAGACCTTTGATGGAGCCCCTACATCTCATACTTGAAGAATACACTTGCCTCTTTCACTCGTATACTAAGGTTTACACGTGGCATCTATGCTTTAACTATACAGGATGCTCTTTCTAAGATACTGGTCATGTAGCGAACCAGTGTTGTGTAATGCAAACAAAAATAACATCTATGTGCTACAGCTCATTCAAGGCCAAGTCCTTCGAACATGTCTGGAGCTATGCCGATACGCTTCAACTCTAGCAACAATTGCCATCACGAGAGACCAACCAATAACGACTTATATAGCTGTCGATGCACTCCGGGCGCATGATCGCCAAAAATTCAAAATTCCTGACCACCATCTCGCTCGCTCGCCTGAGCAAATAGCCAAGGCAGCGTTTTCCAGATTGGTTGAGGCTAACCAGCCCTCTTTGTCATTGAGATACTCGCCCGCAACAAGAAGGCTATCTCCTGCGCCGTGCCTGAAAAAGCGTCCTGCCTACCCTGCTGCTCCAGGAATTGCTAAGAAGGCTAGCCTATTGGAGGAGTTTTTGCATAATTTGTACGCTAATCAAATCCACGTTTATGCGGAAGGTTCGGTCTTGGAAAGTTCGATGGACACCATTGTTATACAATCCCGATCGTTAGTCATCAAGCTTACGACTTGACACTTCACGACATATACACGTTGCGAACTCGCCGCTGTTCACGCTACTGTGGAATACATTTAAAAAGAACCACCTAACAAAGGGACAACATTTTTCTGACTCGAAAGCATCCCTCCGAAGCGTGTGAAGTGTTCTTCCAACTAGACGTTGTCAGACCCTCAACCTATAGAAAGCCTTTCTTTGCGCGCACTAACACGTTCAAACACAGTTATTTCCTGAGAGTTGTCGACTGTTGGAACAAGTTACTAGGGTCTGTTCGTGAAGTGGCACTGCCTGATTTTGTAGAAGCACTAGTGTGATAAGAATGTTGTACCTTTCTTTTTATCTATTATGTTAAACTGCCGTTTTTTTCTTGCGTATTGTTGTACTCCACTCCTGCAATAGCCCTGAACAGGGCTGCAGTGTTTGAAAATCAACAAAATAAAAATTCCTATGCAGCAAACGTGTCTTTCGCCTATAGAAATAACCCCGTAGCGGCAATAATTTAGTCAGATAACATACTGGCGCAAAAAAGACAGAAAACAGAATTAATCCTTTTCATTATCGTTATTTCATATATATTGGGATTTTTTTCTGGTATTATGTCGTCTTGTTTCAGTTTTGTTTGCTTTTTCTTTCTTCTCTTTTATATCTCCTTTACTCCGTGCCTTTTTTTGTTTACTGTAATTTATAGTATGCCTGTGCCAGCAGTTTGGGTTATTCCTGGGCAAGTCAAATAAATTATTCATTGTTGATTATTATTAGCAGTTATACGAATGAAATAATACGTACCAAAAAAAGAAGTGACCAACCCTTCCCCTACCCGAAAATGGGGGTAAGCGAAGCTTGGCCTGCGGGCATCTGACCTTCGCTACGGTAAAGTAACCAACAGGTAATGGTGCGGGATCGCTTTGGCCTCCGGCTCCCTCAGCTCGGCATGTTCCCGTTGATGTCGGATTGCCTGGGCTTGGGCGGCTCTAACGGCTGGATCGGCGCACCGGCGGAAACCCTGTTCTGCCCTTTCCCTCCACCGCGGTAGCGAAACGGCTCTGACTGGTTGCGCGCGTGGCGTGAGCTCGTGCCTATGCAGCTGGAATCATTGCTAATGATCACGCTCCAGCCCGAGCGTAACTGTCAACTCATCAAACAGCTCTTTTCTGCTGCGGCTCTGCTATGGGAGCAACTGCCTTTTTGCGTGACCACGACAACTCCACTTGTGAGCCAATACAAGCTTCGCTTGAAAATGAGAAGGATGTGCAGCAGAACTTACAGTTGGTTATTTTCCCTGTGGAATGCGCCTGCTTAAAACGAGTCCAAGCGGCCGATAAATTAAATGGCCATTCCAAATCCGCATGACAACGCAGATGTTTCCAATGTTTCATTCTGCTTGCAATGAACTTCCATCTCCTTAGCTATTCGAAACACGCTCGACCGCACCTGTTGCATTACGTGTGCAATGCTTGCGATACTACACCACACAGCCGAAACCACGCTTTATGTTTTCAATAAAAAATTGTTTTTTTCTTTCTTGCCTTTTCGCCGATCATTCTGTTAACACATTCCGCTCTTACGTTCGAATAAGCATGGCACTGATGGCTTAACACAACCAATAACGGCGTTGTGCACATCCTTACTCAAAACAGACGCTAACAAATTACGTATTAGACTGCAGTATCTTGGAAAAGGCGGACGCGGCGTATGCAAGTCCTTTTTAAGAGGGCATGTATTCAGAGCACAAATGTCTACATAACGTCCTATGGTGCTGCCAGTGTCAATGTGTACCAAAAGCTATACCCTTACCACAGCGAAAGATTATAAAAGAAGGATAATTAAATTATGGGGTTTTGCGTGCCAAAACCACGATCTAATCATGAGACACGCCGTAGTGGGGGAGTCTGGAAATTAGGGCCACCTGGGGTTTTTTAACGTGCACCTAAACCTAAGCACACGGGTGTTTTCGCATTTTGCCCCCATGGAAATGCTGCCGCTGTGGCTAGGATTTGATCCCGCGACCAGTGCTTAGCAGCCAAACACCATAGCCACTAGGGAACCAGAGGGGGTACCGAAATATTTAGCGCCGTTTTCGTGCAGGCAAACAATGGCGACGTCGTACACTGTCGTAGGCCCGTCTGTACTCGCGGGCAACTTTCTGTGGCAATGAAGGGAAAACTGCGGGCGCGTGGCTGCTGCACATGTGTTACCGCGCCAAGTAGTCCGGCAGCGTTTGACAGAACTCTTGGTTGTTCATAACAGACACTGAACCGGCGTAGCTTCCACGTGCGATGGTTTTGCGTTTGCCCAGACGCGGAATGGAAAAGCCACAAGATGAGTAAACTTTTACATTCAGTGGCACGTTCTTCCTTATTAATTAGTAAGGTGTTTATGTTTTCTCTTCCCCAACTTAAACTACCATGGGTGAAAATGTGGGACTATTTTTCAGAAGCGCCCTCTCCTGTGGGCGCATGCCTCCGTAGCTTTCCCTTCATAGCCACAGAAAATTGTCCGCAAGTATAGCACGTTTTGTGAAGACTTTAAAAGGGCAGGCGTCTAGCTATGCAGCCACTTCCCGCTATTCCGCTTTCTTCCAAGAGTGCAACAGTGTTAAATAACAGTGCTAAATCAACGGTCCTATAAATCCTATGGTGCCCGCGCTGCGTGTCTGTTATGACGTGCGCCGCTTGCAACGCGGGAGCACTTTGTAGTGGGAAGCTTCCTTTTTAATTCCTAAAAGATGGCTATAGGCCTGTTGGGCACACTGTGATTAAAAATACACGCTGGAAAGGAATATCATCATCCCGTTTCTCTACACTGAGTCTCGATTACTAAAGGTGAAAGGCTAAGGCATATGCGTCATCGCTTGGAATTTAGAGACCGTCATGGGCTGAAAGGGCGCAGTTGAGTTCACTGTCAATTGATGGCACTCCATAATATAGCGTCTTTCATTCATTGATGACATCATTATCTCGAGTTCTGTGAGCCCCGTCTCTCCTAAGTAAAATACGGAGTGAATTAATTATCCCGCGCCACACCTCATGCATTTATTCGTCGCCAACACGTTTTTCGGTCATGACGCCGCTGCTACGATACATTGTAGTACTATGTGATGGAACGTGATCGCAGCTTAATAACCTTCCCACACTAGAGTAATTCTAAGGAATTGTAATGTTATAATTATTCCATTACTGCGTAAAGTGTGGCCGCGTATGCAGTGTTCCCTGTTTCATCTCTTTATTACAAGACGTGTTCGTCGCTGCATACACCGGGATACAGCAAAATGTACCTGCGTTAAATGTTGTTCTTATCAGTGATGTCTAGGCAGTTAAAATCGTTCAGAAAGCTTTTCAATTTTTCAAGGGGGCCGGGGGAGTAAAATTTTGACCTTTAGGAATAGAATCATTTTCAAAAAAAGTTAATACTGTTGTGGTTTTACAGATCACATCTCACAACTCTCTCTCTTTTACTCTCTCTCACAACTCTCTCTTTTACAGATCACAACTCTCCCCCCTTCCAGCACAGAGTGATTTAGGGGATCTTTAGTGCCACTGATTCATGGTTATACATGCAGAGTGTAAAAATGACTCGGCGGGTTGCGTTTCGCCAGTCCCGGAGCTTTGACTGCACTTTGACGAAAGCGTAAGTATCTGATTCGGTATAATGAGCTTTTAAGGGCATGGGAAGTAGAGAATTCGGTATAGTGAAATAGAACAGATTATTTTTTTTTTTCAGCGTTACTTGGTGCCGCGGCCGTAGAAATGGAGCCATCAGCAACTATTAAACTGCTGCATTGCCTGTCGCAATTTGAAAAGCGGAGGCAGCCAGTGCGCATGGCACTGGCTCGAGGCAGTGACTGCCGAGCCATTGTGACATCATTGGCAATGAAAGTGCCAATGAAGGCGCGCGCTCCACTGACGAAGTCCAGCGTGTGCCTGTGCTTTTAGACAGTTTTAGGTGAGCGTCGATTACGCTGGGCTCCGCTCAAAGTTCGCCTTGTGATCAGGGCAGAGAACCGAGTTGATCTGGCGTTCTTGGTAAGAGCATCTCCAAGAGACCCGAGCCATGCGCAGTCAGTTTGGCTTCAAAACTACGATGAAGATGAAGTCAAGTGCACACACAGCAACGCTCTGCTGAAATGGTTCTGGAGTGGAGCGAGAGCGGAGTTCTAGCGGCATGAGCGTTCTGCACAGGTGTGCACTATATAGCATTTCTGCTGACCCGCTGCGTGCAATCTGTTAAGAGGATACACTAGCAAGAGTCAAACGGACCGAAAGCGAACAGCTAAAACTCTCTATTGTTAAGGCCTGATGCAGCTGGGAACTTCGCCTACTTCATCGTCACAGTTCCTTAGACGACTGAAATTGTGCGGAACGTGCCAACTCGCGGTTGCGCTCCCTTAAGCTTTCATTGCGCCTTCGACTACAGCCTGGACTATCTCGATGCAATGCAGCTTTACTTCATCGCTTGTGGCTGGGCACCACTTTTGAAAAAAACGCCTACTGTTTTCGCATTTGCACGATGCAGTGTCTCGATCATGCAACTACTGTGATCGCGACAAACCATATAGTATACCTTACTGTACATATTGCATATTGTAGTGCTCGAAAAGCGATTCGTGCACTAGTGCGGTACTTGAAGTGCACGGGCTTAACAGACCGTTTTTAGTGTCCTTGTGTATGGTGTCCCTCCCACACGTACTCAGTGCTTACTCTCTCCCTTTCTTCCTCTTTCTATTCCCCTTTCCCCCACCCCCAGTGTAGGGTAGCAAACCGGATGCTGTTCTGGTTGACCTCCCTGCCTTTCCTACCCTTCTTTTCTCTCTCTCTTGCATATTTTTACATTGTAGATTATATTATTGTTATATATATATATATATATATATATATATATATATATATATATATATATATATATATATATATATATATATATATATATATATATATATATATATACATTGTTTACTGTATATGGTTACTGTCCTTCGTTTGCTGGCGGAAGAAAATATTTGCGTACTGCTTTAAGCCCACTCGACAAATCGTTCACGGACGAAAATATACGGGAGCTGACCATCAACTTCACGGAAAGCCATGAGAGTTCTGTTCCACTTTTTGAAGTCATCTGGGCTCTGCGAAGGCCTTTAAATGCAAGGTGAACGCGGTTCTGAAGTCATGCGAATCACTTGTTATCCCTTTTCCTTGCCTTCCCTATTCCCTTCCGCCAGTGCATGGTAGCAAATCAGGTGAAACCTGATTAACTCTCTCTCTCTCTCTCAATATATATATATATATATATATATATATATATATATATATATATATATATATGTATATATATGTGTGTGTGTGTTTATTTTTTTATTAGCCTCATCATAATGACACGAAGGACAACTTAAGAGTAATCATTTGTAGTTCTATATTTGTTCTATACTATTTATAGCTCGCACGATAGATATATAGTGCAACTCATGGTGGTCTGCTCCGGACTAGAGACGTAAAATTTCTTAAAATTTTGAGGCGTGTGAAAAATACTCCTTTCTTTCATGTTTTCTTTTGAAGAAATGTACGAAAAATTGATAAAAGACGATTGCGCACAAAGCTGTGAAAAACCCAACAGATTTATATCTCTAACACTGAAAAGAATATAATTGTTAAAGTATTGCATCACAAAAGCCCCAGCAGAGCTTCTGGGTTCAAAATCTAGGCAGGATTTCACGTCAAGGCCTTGATTTCACATCAAAGCGTCAAGACCGACATCTGTATCAATTTGCGTGCGATTAATTTTCGCTTGACGCGTCGTTAACGCTTCGCTGTGAAGTGGGGGAAGCCTTGCGGACATTGAGGTTTGAGTGCACGTACACAAGTTTTTTGCACGCGATCCGCTGAGAGCCCGTTGCGTAGCTTTGTGTGCGTATTTATTTCGAAACTCGAACCACTTTCTTGCACATGCCGCAGAAGGGGGGACTCTGCAGTACGCGACAGACGAGGGCATTCAAGGGTTGGTTGAAGCAAAGTCCTTGCCACCTTCGCAACAGAAAAAATTTTGCAGGGAAGCTCTGCTTTTTTTCTTCTTTTTTCAATTTTATCCTGGTTGCAAAAAAAAAAAAACCTCGGTGTTTTGTTTCTCCAAAATTTCCTATTTTTTTTTTCAACCGTTTCCCCCTTCACTCCGCACCGCTGTCACTTGCACTTCGCTCCTCGAAGAAGCAGGGCGGATGTCGAGTACGCTTTTGAACAACACTTTGCAATGTGGTGAACGCAGTTTAAATCATGGTTCCGGGACCTCAAATAGGTGCGACGTAATGCTAATGCATATATTTCGCATTTACCGCTAAATCACCCTTGAAGTCTTTGGAAGGGTGCTCCCTTGCTTAAATAAATGTTGGATACTTGACTCCCTTTAAACAAAGATTCGATTAAAAGCCAGAAACGGCCAACAGGAGAGCAAAAATTTCCACAACGACTTTTTAAAGGAATATCTCGTATCTGTAGAGGATGGCACTAGTCTCAGAGTTCTAATTAAATGGTGGTGCCTTGCGCTCTGGTTTCAACTGTTCCAATAAATTGCGGACTCGAGATTTACGCATTCTGAACGCAATTAGCAAACACTCTTAATTAGTCTGCAGATTTGCACGCGTTACGGTTATTATCTTCACCCTAGCCACCGCTACAGCAATGAGCCAGCTAAACAAGCCACGGTTTTCATCTCTTCTGCTGTCTCTCGTATGCTTTGTTTGCCTGAGATTAAACATTTGCGTGTGGTAAGGATTTCGCGACCCGCCGTGCTTGCTCAGTGGCTATGGTGTTAGGCTGCTGAGCACGAGGTCGCGGGATCGAATCCCGGCCACGGCGGCTGCATTTCGATGGAGGCGAAATCCGAAAACACCCGTGTACTTAGATTTAGGGGCACGTTAAAGAACCCCAGGTAGTCGAAATTTCCGGAGTCCTCCACTACGGCGTGCCTCATAATCAGAAAGTGGTTTTGGTACGTAAAACCCCATAAAAAAAAGAATTTCGCGATGAGGATATTTCTGCCGAAATCTAGTGTTACGCCCTGAGTACACCTGCAGGCATTAGCACAAACAATACATGTAAGTAAAGCGTGCAGTAGAAAGTGGAGGACCACGCCTTCAAGCAACAACATACCACTACGCGCGTGTGGCGAGCAGCCCAGAGTATTTCCTGTCCATAAGCCTGACCGGCGACGTCTGCGCATGGCAGAGCGGAAAATGCCGAAGGAAAACAAAACGCGAAAACGGACGAGCGCCACAATCTCGGGCATATCGCGCAAAGCAGCTACATCGCGGAGTTAAACACTGACCCGTCGGGACGAGAGTAATTGACCTCACTTCCTCTTTCCTTATCTCAATGAAGCTCAGGCAACAACCGCAAACTCTGGCAGCCGTCGCGCTCTCTCCACCTGAGCTGCCGCCGCTGAGCTTGCGCCCTGTAAAGTGACTCGGCCCGCAGGTCCCGGTGCTTGTCACGGTCGGACGCTCGCACGATGCGCGCAGTCGGTGCCAGCATCGGCGCCGAGGGAGGGATAATCCTGATTGCAAAGCGGAGGCAGAAAGAAAACCTCGCACCAAAGTCCTCCAATGTGATGATCGCTTTAGGTCGCGGATGCCAGCCTGCAATGATGCTGGCGGAGCTCGCATGCGTGCTTTCGATGAGGGCACACCAATATACCTCCTGTAAAGCTCAGTTTTAGCCACCGTTCATTAGTACACGTGCCTCCCATACTCTAGGCGGTCCGGCATTCAAGAGTCTCTATAAAAGGCAATTAAGCAACCAGCCACCCTGCGCTGGAAGGAAGGAATAAGGGTCTTAAACGATGTTAGAAAATAACTTTTCAAAAATGACCTGCCGCATGCGCCAGCGCGGAGATGCGTGTCAAGGTTCATAACCTGCTGCGCCATACTGGCACTTGGGGAAAAAAAAAAACATGCCTGGGCCTCTAAAGACACCCCATAGCAGCTGTAGGCCGGGTCAACTGTTTATGAATTCTTGCTTCCCACTGGGGTGCAGGATATAGTTCTCACTTTGGGTCATGTGATGCCGAGCGTTTGCTTTGTACACAGAAGCAACGGCAGCGCTATGTTCTTGAGAGCGTCGCACACTATATGAGCACAAAAGAGAGGGAAGAAATGTGACAAAGTCCACCCAGCTTCGTTCGGGCTTACTTACTCGCAGTGGATGATACCGCAACAATCCTTATCGTTAAAAACAGTGAAACCGCGCCGTCCCTCCGAAGACTCCACTTGGCCAAGTCTGGGTTCCAAAAAACCGTAGCGATCATGACCGATGCACGGCACAGAGTCAATGTATTTCGTATCTACCTATTGTGCCTTCTTTGCTGACGAAGGAACCTCTTTCTGTCGTCATATTTGACAAAATTAGACAAGGGCACTGGCAACCGGAACGAGAAAGAACGAGGTCATGGATAACAATAATATTTATGGCACACTAATATATATCTTTTTCCATAAACATTTTGCTTCCTTAGTAGATCACACAACTTTTGAGTCGATAAAGTTGTAAAAACCACAGCGAACGCCTGGTATGCTTGCTACCAGTCTCGATATCTTCAGTGCTGCCGTATATTATGTTCCGTATAGCTACGATTTCCAGCGATGATGTAAATTTTTTTCGGTTTCCCTTTCGCAGCGAGTGGATTTCGATCGTCGGCCGACCTGCCTAACATTTTAGTTTTATGTTTGCGCGGTCATTGCCTCTTGTTTATACATTCTCCTCACCTCAGTCTATATACTCCTCGATCGCTATTACCGATGTCAAAAGACAAAACAAAAAGAAGCCAGCCGAGAGAGACAGATGGAGGGAGCAGCCAGTCACGAGGCCGGTCCCACTTCCGTCCGCGGGCGTGTATACGCGCGGCTCATCGCGCCCAGCCCTGCCGGAGGGCCGTCACCTCCAGCGACGTCCCCGCTGCGCGTAGTAGCACACGCGAGCCGCGATGGCCGCGGGCAGAGTTCTCAGGACCTTTGTGACCGGCCGCGCTCTCTCACCCCTGGTCCTCGCGGCAGTGGCCGGCGGCACGAGGGCAGGAAGCGGCGGCGCCGGCGGCACCTTTCGCCCGGGCCCTCGTTAAGCTGCGCTGCCAGCTACCTGCGCGCCAAATAGGCAGGCCGCCCAAAGGAATGTGTACTAGGACGCACGAACGCGCCCACGTCCTGCCGGCGTAGGTATAGTAGTGCGTAGAACGTGCGTACTGCGATGTGGGCTATTATTTATCGTGCGCGCGCAGCAAAAATTGGGCTTTTCTTAATGGAGCGAGCTCGTGCGAGCGCTACCGTGGCGTTCATCACGGCGCGGCGTGGCATGCACGGGGGCTTTATAAAGCTGCCCCCTGTATGATTGCGCAGCATTTCCGGTCAACCCTTTTGCCTTGCTTTTCGTTATTTCTTGCCCCTCCAGAGCGAGCTCCATTTTCTTCGATGTCGTGCATTCATTGAACCAGGGGGAGCCTATATGTGTGTCGGCGTGTTCTTAGCGCGTCGCTTTATGTTGCAGGTTGGGCCAGGGGTGGGTCCTATGAAAGGGTTAGAAGCAGACCACTTCCGGCTACTCATTTTATCTATTGGGCTAGAGTAGAAAAAGAGCTCATGCATAACGAGCTCTCACATACGGAAAAGAGATATGATGCCAAAATCAATGTGCTAATAATAGGAACACAAACAAAATAAAAGAAAGCAAAGACTCACAGTCACACCTACGATGCGTTCTAGGGAACGGAGGGCAGAAGTAATGCGCGATTATCCAGCATGCACTTTGAAGCCGTATCCGGGATGACATAACAGCTATAGCAACGTGCCCTTTTCGATGCCCTATAACTGGATGACCGAGCAACAAACGTTCACACAGGAAGACGCATCGAGAGTGCAGTAGTCTTCCCGTGTAGACAAGGCCTCTGGCTAAATGAAACAGTTCCCTTGCCAATGACACGTTTTCTTACCCTGTTATGTCAACAGGCATGGTATAGTTGAATATGTAAAGTGGCTCATCTACGACGTCCAGTCAAAGACGGTAATCGAGTACACATACTCCGAAGGGAATTCACGCATAGCTTTAGAGAAAGTAGATTGTTCGGTTCGCGCCTCCAATTAAATGCAATGCTGATGATAATTCCCCAATAAGTGCTGCCGCTAAACGTTTTTCGCATCATTTCTATATACGATATATGCGGCTTTCATTATGTCAACCGAGCAAGTTTTGCCAGTTTATCTGCCTTGTGTGCTTAAATAGGCTGCTGTGAATGGGCTTCGCACAGCAACTCATTGTCGTTATACCAAATTGTTGCGCATGCCGCATTGAAGTGTATTTCTGCCCTAAGTCAATCATACAACCGTTTATTGTGGGGAACGTCTCACCCACTTATACATTAGAGGTGGATCGCCTCTGGGCTACTATAGTCACAACAGTTTGTACAATCACCTTGTATTCTAAGAAGCACGTTACGTCAGTTACGTCAAAGTTACGTCAGGTTTTCATTTTGGTCAACTAAAGCTTTGCTCGGCAGTCGTCTAACCCCATGACATTTTGTCTTTTCACATTTGGTATGATCAACGACGTTTGTCGATGAGTCAGAACTTTAATAAGAACGGTGCAGTAGTTGGATTGCACTAATTAGCAATTGTTCACAAGATTGAAGATACATTCGGTTGCTAACCTATGGAGCGATATACACGGAGGACCGCACATGAACGAAGAATCACAATAAACGCAGGAGACAAAGACAAGCAGTAGGATCCAGCAGTAGACAGGCGCTTGCAAAAGGTTGGAAGGAAATGTGGGAGTAGCTAAAGGCCAAACTATACACGTACGCGTGCCGGCGCTCGATAGCTCGCGCTCACGCGCCGCACGCATGCGCAGATGGTGCACGACAGATAGTACGCGCGAAGCGCGGCGCGAGCACATATCTAATGTTAACGCACGCTAAGAAATAGCGTTGCCCAACATCGCGCACCCATGGCTCCCGTTTCAGCGTGAATTTTCGTGATGTCTACGTTCTCACTTGCATTGACCGACAAGAATTATTGAAAGGAGCTTTCGCTTTCTGTCTAAACGCAGCTGAAGCTTTAGTTGTGAGCGCATAGCGCGTCCAATTTGTGAGATCGATCGATCTGCGATTCCGGCGCCCGTAGGCCTAACGAGACACGTCCGCATAGCAACAACATGATTATGGTAACTAGAGGAGTATATGGGCCGACCGGCCCATAAAGAAAGACATACATGACCGACCCTTCTGGAGCGTAGTTCACCCACTTCTCCGCATCATGACGCAAAGGTGGAGCTGCGCTCAGCACAACGGCTCTTAGCGGCGAATGTCATCTGGTACTTGTGACACACTGCAAGTAACAAATAAATCACGCAGAATGAAAAACTGTCATCTGTAGCCGTCAATTTGTGCAATGAAAAGATACATGTATCTGCTGTTGCGTGTTTGCAAGTTGCTAAGGTACGTTGAAGCTTTTAGGACGAAAATATGAGTGGCATGGTTGGCGGAAGCTCATCTCCGATGGCGAATAAGCGGAGTCCGCGGCAAATATATAGGTGCGGTATTTCTGCTCCAGGGACGATCAACAAGCAGATTTATTTGTTGGCTCTGAGTTGTAAATCACGGGTACCAAAAGCATCCTGGTTCTCAGTGCCGAGAAGAGCAGCAGCGGACACCAGTTGTGGGCGGAGGACGCTATTAGGAGAAGTTCCTAGAGCGCGATTGCACCCATGTTGTGGACTAAAACATGTTTACCAAAGATCCAGTAATATGGTGCTTCCGCTCATTACTATAATATGATGCCCGAGAAAATAAGAGAGAACATTTTTGGGGGACTGTGATCCCACAGCGTAAGTAGGACCGCAATTCCTCGGCCAGATCAGAGCAACGAGCTGTGAATGAACCCTGCGCAAATTACGACGTCTAGATTTCTGTCCCGGTGCTTGCGAAGCTGGTCATCACGAACGTGTTATATCATGCTCGTTCACTGGATATGGAAGTAGGAGGTTCCACGGCTGCTGCACTTTCTGTATGAGCGAAATTAGTTTTTAACATCCCGCTTAATAGAGTTTCCTTGCCTGTGCGTTCCCGCTGTCAGGGTTGTCGGACGATCTCGCCGCTGCCACCAGTTGAAGGGGTTGTAGGTCGTAGGGAGGAACTTGGGGGGACAGGACAAGGCGAGCTGGATTAATTTACAGCTATTTACATTTGAACAAGAAATACATTCGACAGTCAAGCGTGGCTCCCAAATGGAGCCCGCAAGACGAGCGTACAGCACACAGCTTACGAGCACGATCACAGAGCACACTGACGAGCACACACTAGCAGCGACAAACAGCTGCTTATAAACAGTCCGTGTTCCCTAGATCCCTAGGTGAGGGAAACGTTCGAGTCATCGTAACCGGCCCGCCTCTGAGGGAAGGGGGGAGGGGGTTTACACGCACACATTCCGCACAGGTTTCACTGCCCCCTCCGAGGTTAGACAGGCCCCGCAGAACTCAGGGCTTACGTCTTGAAAGGCGTGTCTTATTCCCCGAGCTGACCCACGCAGCGTGGCCACCGGTTGTCCATTGTCTTGCGTCCTGTAGTCGCCACGAGTGTCAGCAGACTGTGACGAATCCAGGGACTCACGTACCGCAAAGCACCCTTTTGTTAGGGAAGCTCTTCTTGCTGCAGAGAGACCATGCATGTCGGCATGTACCTCGAGGTCCCTACGAAATGAGTCACCGCAGCAATTGTGGTAGGCTTCCACGGTTCTGTTCGGGGAAGCTCGCAACGCTCGCAGCTGAAGCTGGCAGAGAAACCTTGCATGTTGCCCCCTCGGCAGGCCATTCCTAACACCGCACGTTAAACTGAACGTCTTGAAGGTGCGCACACCAAACGTCCCGCAAAGGTGCGCTTGCGTTTGATGTACGTAAGGCGACAAACGCTGTTTTAAATCTGTCTATATTGTCCCGACAAATATCGGGGCTCTGGCTGCCTCACAAAAATACGACACGATGTCCCTCACCACGCTGATGGAAAATAAAGATTATTATTATTATTATTATTATTATTATTATTATTATTATTATTATTATTATTATTATTATTATTATTATTATTATTATTATTAATATTATTATTATTAGTATTATTATTATTGTTGTTGTTGTTGTTGTTATTATTATTAATATTATTATAATTATTATTATTATTATTAAAATGTGAGCCAAGTGGACGCGTGCTGGCACGCATCGTGTGGGTTCTAATCGCCATTACTCGCGAGGCGTGGCAGATGCCAGCCGCGAGCTTTCACGCGCCAGCAAGCGTACGTGTAGTTTGGCCTTAACGGTTACGTATGCTTGAAGGCTGCGCAGAAAACATGGAAGAACATAAAAACGAGTGAATTCCTCGATTACACGCAACGACGCATTCCATTCTGGTGTGGCCAGCGTTCCGTTTATGAGCTCGGTTTCGTTCCTGCGCAGCTCCGGCTTGTCACATACACATCAAACGAATCCGAACCTCGCGTCCTGCGGTCTTCCTTCTTGTGCGCTGCTTGCTTTGTGACATGTTCCGAAACGCGCTCAGAATGTTACAACACAACATTAATGCACACAAGCAAGACAGAAGAAGGAATAACCAATAACCTGGCCTCGGTGTCGGCAATTTCTAGGTCAGCCGACCCACCGATGCAAGAGCTGTGCGCCAGAATGTGAGATGACGTTCTCACTTCCATTAGCGGATGGCGTAGAGACCTAGCAAAGATAAACACGCGGCTTTGTCTTCGGCCCCTTCATGCGGCGCCCTGTCGTCTTTCATCAGGTCTAGAAAAGCTGTCTCCGGACCCGAAGGCCTGCTGCTGCTTAAGCGAAGCCATGGTCTCACGCGATGGCTCTTTTCACATCCTTGTGCCTGGTAATGTATACAGAAAGAGAGAGGCGAACGCGGACAGCGCGAATCCCGATTAATAGGCGCTATCAAGCAGGCTGCTACAGTGCATGCCTCGTACGTCGTCGAGAACAAACACAAACTTGGCCGAAGCTTCGCGTTAGCCTACAGCCACAACAACAACAAAAAATAACACAAGAAAACACGGGAAAAGCATGAGCTTGTAAGGAGGAATAAAAGAAATAAAGAAAGTGAAAATGAAAGAAAAAGAAACGAGACAAACACCAACTTACAGATGCCAACGACCAGAAGACGCTGACAGGGCCCCCAAGAGCGCCTAAATATTAATCTAAGCCGGAGACAGTGGCAGTGACATTAAGTATGGTCAAACTGCAGCAACTGCTTTTACTAGCAGGATTACGAAATTACACCAGGACAACATTATTACAATGGACAGTGGCGACAACGCGATATAGGTAATAAAACATGGCCTAACAAGACTAAAGCTATACAGGTGAAGCAGTAAGAGTGAAACAACAACAACAAAATAACACTAAATTGAAATTTATCTGAAGGAAAAAGTGCCAACAGATGAGGTACGATCGAGAAAAAGAGAAACACCGGCGCTACTCGCGACTAACAAACAATTATTAGAAAAAAAACACCACATATACTATAATCGGATAGGTACAACACCGCATGCATGCACTTACACTACACCTTCGCAAAAGGATAAATCAAGCCGCATGAAAGAAAAAAAAGAAAAAAAAAAGAAAATATGATTGTATAGCAAATTAACCAAGGTTTCCGTCCCCTTACACTAAAAATGAAAGACGATGACAAACTGTAATGGGGGTTTTGCAGAAATGTGACATAGTTTGGCTTTTCAACAGATGCCGTCGAAGTCATATATGTTATCTCCTTTCCGTCCCTACTGGGTAAGCGCTGTTCCCGGCCTTTTAAGTTGAATCACCACCAACTATCTTGAATTGTCATCGCGATACAGAAGCATATTCCACTTGATAATAGCGTGATGGAAGAAGGAATGAATGAAGGATGAGCACGGTTGCGCAGAAACAGGAGGTCTAATAACCAGCATAAAACCGTCAACGGAGCGAGCACCTGTTACAGTTCGGCAGCAGTGCACTACGGAGCCACATCTAAATTTTGCCTCTGCTTTTGCAGCCCGAAACCGGACTCGACCAACGTGCTATCGCCCCTTCTGACGTCTACAGTGCCGCGTGTGTCTGCACCACAACAGTGATTGGAGTCACGTGGCCGGAGCTACTCTTCTGCGACTGCGCAAGGGTCGGACGAGCGCCAGACCACAGCATAAAACCGTCAACGGAGCGAGCACCTGTTACAGTTCGGCAGCAGTGCACTACGGAGCCACATCTAAATTTTGCCTCTGCTTTTGCAGGTGAGCGGAATATCCTGATTTAGTCAATAAGTCATAGAATCTGTGCACTGCTGCCGAACCTATCAGCTTTCCTGTACTTGTTCGAATCTTGTTACTGGTGTTGTTGGTGTTTTGACGTACACTTTTGTTGTGTAATGTCGAAAGAGGCTAAGGCCATCGAAGACTTAAGGCGGGAGCTCAGGGCAGACTTGAGGACCATAAAAGATAAGTTTCAAGAGGTCACTGAGCTGAAAACAGAAATACAGCAGGTTCTAAAACTAAACCAGGATCTTCGCGCTGAGAATGCCAAGCTATCACACAGAATTGAGGAACTGGAACAATATCAACGTTCAAATAACATTGAGATAAAGGGCATTCCACTTGAAGGCGAACCACTAGTCGTCGTGAAGCAAATTGGTGAGCTGATTAAGGAAGAGGTCTCGGAGGCTGATATCGACATCTGCCACCGAGTGCCTACTGCTCGACATGATGAAGCAAATATACTTGTTCGGTTTGTCCGCAGAACCAAGAGGAACGCCTTCCTTAGTAAAGCTAAAAAAAAGCAGAATGGATACAATCACGCTGGGCTTTCAATCGTCCTCAAAGGTGTTCGTAAACGAACACCTCACACGGTATGGCAAACGACTTCTTGGTGCCGCAGTAGAAAGAAAAAAGGAACTGAGATGGCGGTTCGTATGGACGGCTGGCGGCAAAGTGTTCGTACGCAAGGACGAAAATTCACCTGCTATTCGAATCGCCAGTATGGAAGACATTGATAAGATGACAACGTGAGCGTCTTGGCCTGCTTCTCTTCTTTCCTTTTTTTAGTTAGTTTCATCGTATGAATTGCACATATTATGATGTTCAGTCTTTCAATAAATTAGTGTCTCATACCAGTAAACTGCTAAAAATATTTCATCTAAACGTGCGGAGCATAAAAAACAAAGAGGACAAACTGAACTGCTTATTTGCGTCAATCGCCCATAATTTTGACATCTTGTTGTATTGTGAAACATGGCTTACTGTGAATGATAACCCCCCGTACTGTGAAAATTACACATACCATGGGTTAGTAAGAACAAAGTGCAGAGGAGGTGGCGTGGCTGTCTATGTTAAACAGTGTCTTGTACATGAGATTATTTCAGAATTTTCACTTGTAACGAACAATATAGAATGTATAATGGTACGCTTAGAATATGTCACAGTTGTGGTTATGTATCGCCCACCATTGGGAAACAAACTGACGTTCTTTGATTTCCTAGAACAGGTACTACATTTCCTTAGCCATTCGTCCTCCCCCTTTATCATAATGGGTGACGTAAATATAGATATGTTGTCGGACGACATATCATCTAGACAGTTTGCTAGTCTTATCAATTCGTTCATGTGCACAAACGTAATCTCAGAACCCACTAGGCTAACGGCGCAAACGGCTACCTTGCTTGATATATGCATAACCAATGTACACCCGACTGACTGCCTTGCGGGACTGTTATCCGCTGATATAAGTGATCATCTCCCTGTATTTTGTTTCATTCCACACGCGCACAAACGAGTGGAAGGAGGAAAAAAAGCGCAGATTCGCAGTTTCCACGCAAGCGCATTAGAAAATTTTCGTGCTCTGATCCTATCAACAGACTGGTCCTCTGTATTTGAAAAACAAGATCCAAATGCAGCCTACGAATTGTTCTTTCATAAAATGATTACATGCTACGACCTAGCGTTTCCGTTGAAATTTTCCAATCAGAGGAACAAGAAAATACGAAAACCCTGGATAAACGCTGCTTTGCTAAAAATGATAACAAGAAAAAATAAAATGTATCACTTCGTAAAATGTAGGAGTGTGCAATTGTTGACCGATTACAAAAAATACAGAAATCAGGTCAACAGTGCATTAAAGCAAGCAAAAATTAAGTACTATGAACGGCTATTTGCTAAAATAAAAAATGACCCTAGGAAAGTTTGGAATGAAGTTAGAGACTTAACATCTACGAAAAGACAGAATACGGAGATTAACATAAAGACAGCCACTGGCCTGTTGACAGGCAGAGAAGCAGCAGCTGCTCTAAATGAATATTTCGTCTCCAGCACCCAGTATCCCGACAGGGCGGAGCCCACGGCCACATCTATAGTGAATAAATTCAGTCTTACTAACTCGGTGATACTTACACCTGTTACACCTGCTGAAGTTGTGCAACTGCTGTTCAAAGTAAAAAACACCGTCTCTGCTGGGTACGATGATGTGAAACCAGTACCAATGAAATACATTGCGGATATTATTGCACCTGTCCTTGTTCACATCATAAACAGAATGTTTGAAACCGGTATATTTCCTGATTGTCTAAAAATAGCACGTGTATGCCCTATTTACAAAGGAGGTGATAAACATTTAATGACAAATTTCCGGCCGATATCTGTCTTACCTGTTCTATCAAAGGTATTCGAGAGTGCCCTGAATGTTAGACTACAAACATTTTTCAGTAAATATAGTGTAATTAGTGACATGCAGTATGGATTCCAAAAAAATAAATCTTGTGAAGTAGCTCTTCTTAATATCAAACATAAAATAATAACAAATATTGAAAATAAAATGTACACATTAGGTTTATTTGTAGACTTTAGGAAAGCCTTCGATTCAGTATGCCACAGTTTATTAATTAGCAAATTGGAACAGTGCGGTGTACGAGGTATCGTATTGGAACTTTTACGACATTACTTAACCAATCGCTATCAATATGTCAGTATAAATAATGATGTTTCATCTTACGCGGAAATCGTGACGGGTGTTCCACAAGGATCAATACTTGGACCTCTTCTATTTATAATATATATTAATGATCTGTGTGACATACCCGACTCTCCCGAATTAGTTATGTATGCAGATGACACTAACATATTCTTTAAAGCTGCTACTATAACAGAGCTCGAATCAAAAGTTAACAATTACCTGAAGCAACTCTCTTGCTGGTTACAACATAATAAGCTACAAATGAATTCATCCAAAACGAAATATATGATATTTGCTCCTACTAATAAACCACGTAACTGCACTGCGGCTATTCTCTTTGAAGACGGGCTGATAGAACAGGTAAAATGTCAAAAATTTCTAGGAGTGTGGTTCCAAGAGGATTTGGCCTGGAACATGCACATCGACAAACTTGCTATCGAACTAAGCAGAACTGTTGGCTGCTTATACAGACTCAGTACTCTGGTCCCTCCATGGTTGAAAAGTTCTTTATACTACGCACTCTTTTATTCTAGATTAACCTACTGTATTTTAATTTGGGGCACTACTTCGCAAAAAAATTATAATAAACTAATAGTGTTACAAAAAAGAGTCCTACGCGCATTCGAGGGATGCTATGGCCCTGTACAAAACTTTAGAACCACACCATATTTAATAAAACACTCTATGTTAAAGGCAAACCAGGTGTATTATTACAAGTTGCTGCAATACATTAAACAGAACAAATCGCAGTACATCTTGAATGTACCCACCAATCCGCATTACGGCCTTCGACAACATAACATGAGAACACCAAAAATACGAACCAATTACGGAAAACAACTAGTCAGTTACCAGGCACCTGCACTACTAAACCGCCTACGTGATTTTGAAGATGAAATTATAGAATATTCGAATAAATCATTCAAACATTTTCTCATCCTGAACAATATTGAGTTCGTCTGATTAGAACCACACTATAAGTTGTCAGTCTTTTGTTTCTTTTGTTCTTTGGTTGTGGTTGTTCGTTTACAAAATGCATCGTACATTGAGTATCCTGTTCGTTTCTCATATTTCTTGTATACATGTTTTGTTTCACGAAAACAATATTGTCTCGTGACTATTCCAGTTGATTTCAGTATGTATGTATGATACATGTTGCTGCGTACGGCCTGCGTGCCGAATTGTTGCGGGAGCAGAAGCCTTCGTCAGGCCACATGGCCTTTAGCTTCTGCTTCCTTTCTGTTGTAAACAGGAGAAATAAAATTCATTCATTCATTCATTCATTCATTCATTCATTCATTCATTCATTCAAAAAAAAAAGCACTTGAGCGTATCATATTCTTTTAACGCGAAGCATACCTTGGCTCATTCCAGACACATTGCGGTAGGTAGGTAGGTCCTTGCCTCTCACTGTTTCCGGCTTCTTGAATAACCAATTATCCAAGCGTTCGATGGTGGGCTCGAACCTGGGACAGCCCCATACTCTAAATACTAGGCCACGATATATTTGTTTCCGTTATGGCCCAGTAGACCACGATCGCACGCATACCTATCTCGGTTCAACGCGAGCTAGCACTTTCAAGCCTATACTGCGTGCGACCTACCACGTATCACGAGCGAAAGGAACGTGCGAATGTGCGCACGCTGCTGTTGCACTCCTTGTTGCGCTCACGAAGAACCGATCGAGGCGCAATGCAGCCTAAATTACCGAAAACTATGTGTCCAAAGCTATCTATAAAAAAACAAAAAAGGAACGCATTTTCTGTCAGCTCTCCTTTAACGAAGAAATGAAAATGAATATGGAAGAAAAGAACTCTCCAGCGGTGGGAGCAGCGAATTCTGAACATCCGCATGACGCGTTCAGATACATTAATTTCTCTTTATATATAGAACATAAATTTTGTTTCAAAGTTCCCCCAATTCATAATAAATTGTACATTTCCTGAAACAAAACATTTAATTTTCCCTGCGCATTCATTGGCTTTATTCTCTGGTGTCTTCATATACTTGTCACTAATGATCAAGCCTCTCGGCTTTATTCATTCTGCCTCAGCAGCGCGCACCTTTCTGAAAAGAGAACGTGTGCGACACTAACATGCGGCTGCCGCACATGCGTGTTGCTATGAAACGATAAATGTATACCTTGCAATACACGACAAAAGTTGCGCGAGCATATCGTGAGAAAATGCGCACAGGGCGGTTGAGAAAGCCTCCCCCCCCCCCCCCCCTCTTCCGAAAAGGTGCGTGTCAATTGAAGCCTACCGGGAACCGAGCAAAGTCGGCCGAGTCCGCTCAGCAGGGTCACTTGTGGGGCCGACTTTTAGAGCGAAAAAAGGCGAAGTGGTGTATGACTTCACCGAGAGTAGGCTTGCCAAGGCTGGCTGCGTGAAGTAATGCTCCTTCGTATAGTAGTTTATTTCCTTTCTCCGCAAAATTCAGTGCGATTATCGCGATGGAAAGCGTACTTTTGTCAACAAACTTGGCCAGTCGAATGCGGCGGCTTGTTGACGTTGCTTCAATGCGGAACACTAATCCGCACTACATCGGCGGCAGTCACGCCGCCAACTACGGCCCCGGTTCATGGCGGCTCCCATTACCTGTTGGAAGTCTACGCTCGGTACAGGCTGTCTAGTGGCCTAATTATGGCCGAAATCAGGCGCACTTGCTTTGTTTGCATTCGTGTTTCTTCCAGCTCTCAGAAATTAAAAGCTACGTGCAAAGTAATATTACCTCTCGCTTGTTCATTCTATTACGTATATAGACACCGGAAAACACGTGTTCAATATAGCCGGCACCATTGGGCGGATTACAGTAATTATCGACCAACTAAAGAAATGCAAAAGAAAGAGGGAAGCGGCCGGACCTGCCGCGAAACCTGGTGGGGGGATTTCCTCGCCCTGGCGTTGCAATAAACTTATTAACATAAGTCTATTCGGCTACCTTGCTCCGCCACGTACGCAGTTCTTGTATGAGCAAGAATAAATAAAGCAAGAGAAAAAAGAAATAATAGAAGGTGTTGTATACAGAAATAAAATCAAAATAACCAACACGGAGGCTGGCGGCACCTGTCGCACAGTGCCAGCTCGGTGGCGCAGCAAGGCTGTCTTGAATGGCAGCCGCGTAGCGACACCTGTCATTCACGGTTCTCGCTGAACGCCGTTCTGCTGAGGAGAGGTATATACCACAACGAACCCTGCTGTGGAATACGCGCTGCAGCCTACTTTTGGAGCATCAACATATAAGCGTCCTTCCACTCGCTATTTTTCCTTCCGACCGCTCGCCCGGGCTATATTGTTTATCCTGTATGATGTGAACTATTTCGATCAGATATTCTTTAGTAGCAGGGCAAGAAAAGTTTAGACGTCCTATTGATGACGGCTAGAGGAAGTATTACCATCGCCTCCGAGATCGAGCTGCGAGTTGGCCCCATCCTATCTCGGAGGAGCTCGATCTCGGAGGCTAGCATGTTTCTTATGAAGTTTATTTCAATGTTCAATCATTTTTTCCCTTAGCGGCAAAAGGCCAGTCTTCAAGAAACCAGAATTCAATTGCGTTAGCAGGTGCTTTTTTCCTTTAATTCTTACCCTTTGATCTTAGCCAAAAGGCCGAGAAGCGATTCTTATAAACACACCAAACTTATCCAGCATTAGGGTGGTTTCTTGGGCTAGTTGGTAATTCATGAAAAAAAAGACTTACCGTGCGAAGGGCAAGGACTGCGAGAGACGACATACACAGCGCTGACTTGCAACAATATTTTATTGCGTTGCCACATCGTGTGTATATGTACAAGAGGGTGCATGTGCAGAAAACAAGGGGTGTTCTAACAGCAAGTCACTGTATTTTTTTAAGAACATGGTCACATGAAAAAAAAAAACGAACATTACGATTTCTATCTGTTGAGATTTATACATAACTTCACTAGGGGTCCGCGCGATAGAGGGGGCACTAACGCACACACTACCCAGTTTTCTGATGAAATCAGCTTCTATAATTTCCCGGGTGAGCTGTGTCTCGCTAAAGCTTCCGTATCTTCAAAGAGGGGGCACGCAGCCGCAATCCCGGCAATGGATGCCCAAGTGGCCTTGAACAGTGCTGTGGGCGTTGTTACAGTGCTTTCTTAAACGATCGTTTAAGCACCTGCCTGTCTGTCCAACATATTTACTGCCACAAGACAGGGAAATTTGGTAAATTACATTCGTTGCGCATCTCACAAAACGTTTTCTGTGCCCGACAGAGCTGTGCCCGACTCTGAACTCCGTGCTCTGTGCGCGACTCTGACGTGATTTACGCGCGTTTACACGCTTACAGAGCCTTGCCAGCTTTTCCGGGGCTGAGAAAACAGTAATGTCGTCAAAACTCTTATGCGTAGCCGCAAAGTGTAACGGCAATATATATAGTACCAAGCTTATAATGTTTTATCAGTAATTTTATTTTTTAACTGCCTTTTAAGTAAAAATGTTTCAGATATATGTCTACAGTACCAAAAAAAAAAAAGAACTACTGGTGGAACGTGCGCTATGTTAGTTAAGGTTCAAGTGCGGTTTTTGTAAATTATTTGAATATATTGTTAATGTTATGTTGACGGCGAAATAATAAATTTGCGCTGGTACTAAGGACACATGTATGTTGTACTTAGTTCAAAATTTGCGTGAACCCATTGCTCTGAATTCGAGCAAAACTCGCAAGACTCAGGGGTGTAATGTATGCCGTTATACCATAATGAGGGTTACAAATAGAGGTGAGTGTATTCGTAATCGATTGCGACGCGATGTAGTGGCGAATGTTCCCACCATGAAGGAAGGAAAAAAGAGACGAGGGAGCATACCGCAACGCGATTGAAGCCGAACCTGATGGCCCAGCATGTGATTGCACGTCAAAGTGCGCGGTTGGTTTTAGTGTTCCTACTCTGCAGGCAGAGCCACGCCACGGCAGCCGAACAAGCGCGCACGGAATAAAAACTACTGGCGTAGCTCCTGGGAACCAAACGTCTCAGAAAATCTCGATTCTTGCGGTGTGATCTCGACGCAGGAGGTCACGTGTTGGGCCACCACTGTGGCTTCACGGAGCTTTGGCTTGCCAAGGCTGGTTGCGTGTCGTAATACTCCCTCCTATATTCTTTCCTTCCTCCATGGTCCTCACTTACGCTTCATTTGTACTGTCATTCTTTGTACGGTATGGGATGTGAGCTGGCGCAGTAGATGACTTGGTGCTACAAGCCTCGACCGGAAAACGTTGATTTTTTTTTTCACCGAGAAATGGGCCCCACGAAATGTAGATGGCGTTGCCATGCCTCCACAAGCCGCCATTGCAGGACGTATGGGCTTCTATGGGAGCTTCGTTAGCATGTGTACACGTTGGTTCCAACAATACGCGGAGGGGAGAAGGCGCGATGCAGCACGCGGTACAACTACCGCTGTGCGTCCTGGCAGATACGAAACGTGTGACAACGCTGGCGCGGGTAGAAGCGCCTTAAGATTATGCCTTAAGGGCAAGCCTTCATCGCAATAAAAAAAAAAGAAAGAAACGCCGGCTGCGGCAACAGGTGTCGCACCTCGGTGGTGCACGAGATGAGGCCGACGCAAAACAGTTGGCGTGTGTGAAATAAAACGATGCGACACATTTAGCTGTACGTTCAGGGTCCACTACACTCAGACCAGTGGATGCGCCACGCTGTTGCATACGCACTGCTGCTCAGAAACGCTAATGTGTGTGAGCACAACGCTCGTGCGAGCAGCGAAAGCTAGAACGCTGGCCTGGCTCCGGCAGGGTCGACTAAGCGGAGCGTGACCGTGCGTCCACTTGGCTACGTCGTTTTCGCAGGTAAACCCATTGCGAGTTTCTAGAGGCCTTCTAACCCTCTGCGCACGGATTGCGCATGCGGCGTCGGTACCCCGTGAGTACGGCGGTGGCGGCGCGATCGCGCCTCGAACGTCCCTACAGCCGTTTGACATTCACGCCACAAGGCATATTTGAGCGCACTTTTTACATTCGAACACCGATTGATTCAGATAATTTTCTCCGGAAGCACGTCTATGATAGCACAAGCACAAGAGCGACACGCTTGCTTACACCAGCACGTTCAGTCACTGTGCACTATTCGCTTGAAATATAATGCAAACGCATCGGCTTACGTGCGACCAGACCGCATCAGCAGCGGTGATTGAAAATCCGTTCAAAGTGACCTGATGACCCGAGGGCAGCCATCAGGAGCATCTAGAGGAGCACGAAGTTCTGATGGACAAACATATGTAACCCGCCGTGGTTGCTCAGTGGCTATGGTGTTGGGCTGCTGAGCACGAGGTCGCGGGATCGAATCCCGGCCACGGCGGCCGCATTTCGATGGGGGCGAAATGCGAAAACACCTCCTGTGGTTAGATTTAGGTGCACGTTAAAGAACCCCAGGTGGTCAAAATTTCCGGAGTCCTCCACTACGGCGTGCCTCATAAACAGAAAGTGGTTTTGGCACGTAAAACCCCGTAATAAAAAAAAACATATGTATCCCAGAAAGTAAATAGGAAAACGGCACCACGGTAGCTCAATTGGTGAGAGCATCGCACCCGTAATGCGAAGACGTGGGTTCGTATCCCACCTGCGCGCAGTTGCTTTTATTCCACTCTCATTTCCGTTTATTTATATTCACACGTGGACTTACGTATTTTTTACGGGTGAGCGCTTTTCACCGTCTAACGAATGTCATCGCTCTGCGCGTGACGCGCCCGCATGCATCGGAAGTTTCTCGAATGCTGTCGGTGGTTCTGTTGTCACCGAAGCTTGTGTTATCTGATTGCATGTGCGACGTGAATTGCGTAGAACTTTCTGGAAGACACGCGGGCACCACCGATTACTCTGGAACCTTCGGTGACTCGTGTATAAAAGCCGACGCGCTTGACCGGCAGATCAGGTTTCGACGGTCACCCACCGTGTTCGCCGCTATTTCTGTGCTTTGAGTGTATCTTGCTTTTGTGGGCACAAGTTCGCCCAATGAAAAATCAGTTTTGTCATTCAGTTTCACAGCTGTATTATTCGCCGTAATCATTACGTGACAATATCACTTTTTATTACAAACAAAAAACTACAAATATTTTCCCCTATGCTGTCCTTCGTGCCACTGTTGGATTCTTACGATTTGTCTATATTACAGGATGTTTAAGCGAATACTTTCAAAAATTTTTAAATATTGTCTGTGGTGGATAGCACAATTCTAGTCAATGAGCTGCCTACTCGGAGAGGCAGACATGCGGAAAAAATTGAAATACGTAATAGATTAATTAACACAAATGAACTTACTAAGATTTTATCTAATTGCCTAATGGCCCATATTGCTATTTACGAATTCTAGTAGGTGAGACTGCAAGGCATATCCGCTATAGAAAGAAATTGTGTAGAATGCACCATTTACGAAATATGCGCCGTCAAACTTGCTATAAAATATGCACTGCCGTTCAACTTACTTTCTTAACAAATCTTCATATTACGCATTGAAGCACAAAAGTAACTGTGTGTGTGTGTGTGTGTGTGTGTGTGTTTGTGTGTCTGTTTGTGTGTGTGTGTGTGCGCGTGCGTGTGTGTGTGTGTGCGTGTGTGTGTGTGCGTGTGTGTGCGTGTGCGTGTGCGTGCGTGTGTGTGTGCGTGTGTGTGTGTGCCTGCGCGTGCGCGTGCGTGCGTGTGCGTGTGTGTGTGTGTGTGTGCGTGCGTGTGTGTGTGTGCGTGCGTGTGTGTGTGTGCGTGTGCGTGTGTGTGTGTGTGCGTGTGTGTGTGTGTGTGTGTGTACCTATAATAATAAAACACTTTATTGTGAGCAGGACCTAAATATAGCGCAGGCGCTGTCGCATTGTCTGCTTCTCGTCACTGGGCATTGAGCGCACGCTTTCCACATTAGGTTTCGACCGATATACTGTGCTTAGATCTCCACGTGTGGTATAACATTACCATAAGCGCAGCTTAAATGGAAATTGACAAAGAATAAAACTGTCTGGTGTTTACGTATCGCCCTTTTGTCCACCTCGTCTGGGTTCCTTTTTACCGCATCTCTAACGGGGCGTGGGCGTTAACCGGCGTAGTCAGTGCTTGTTTGTGGCCATTAGCCAAAAAAAGAAAGAGGCGGGTAAAGCCTTTCTTGCTGTCCGGTCTTCGGCCCGCTCGTAGCATTGCGATGCAGCGCGCGTGCTCTCGGTCTGTGTGCGTGGGTGTACGTGCGGGTGCGCTGTTTTAATTTTCGTCGCGCCAGTCCTGCCAATCGAGGTGACAAGGAAGTGTAGTTGAAAAACCCGCCACGAAGGCCTCCAACATAACCAGTATCGTCGATTAAAAATACACGAATAAATAATGAGAACTATGCAATGGAATATTACTAGTCGATTTCGGGCGATCAAAATTTGAGTCCGCTTGCTGGTATTGTCGCAAATATGTTCTATACGACGTGGGACGTCAACCTCTCAGGACAGCATTGAACCGGCTGGACTCTAGACCGTTTGAGGAAATGAAGGTCCTTGGATCATAGCCGTGTGCGTCGACGTTACAGAAAGCCACGAAATCGTTATTGCGGTATCTCAAGTCGACGGTTTATGGCAACGGTTTGTAGACTCGGTGCGCACCTGGGAATCTGCGCGAAAGTGCGTTCCCTGTCTTCCCTTGTTTTTCTCTCTTCATCCCCTTACTCCTCCCCAACATTACAGGGTATACCAACCCGGAAGTGGGTCTGGTTAATCTCCTGGCCTTTCCCTCTCTTCGGTTTCTCTCTTCCTCTCTCTCGGGTATTCTCGGTTTCAGAGTATAAACCTCATTCCTTTATTTTGCCGGCTTGTCCAATGGACTCGTCAATTGTGGAACAGATACACTTTCATCGCCGCACAGCTCATTCCATATTTGTAACATCCCTGCCTTCTCTATTTCCTCCTCCTTCGCCTTCTCATATTTGTGAGCGGTAACGTAGCAGTTGGCGTTGAACCGCCTTTTTTCTCACCCACAAAGAGGACATTGAAATTATTGTAATTCTTGCGCAAGCCGTACTGGCCGTACCACGAGTTCTTCAGGAGTCCTGACTTCGAGACGTCCCTACAGCAGCTTGGCTCTCATGGGTGCGAGAATAATAATATTTGGGGTTTTACGTGCCAAAACCACTTTCTGATTATGAGGCACGCCGTAGTGGAGGACTCCGGAAATTTTTGACCACCTGGGGTTCTTTAACGTGCGCCTAAATCTAAGCACACGGGTGTTTTCGCATTTCGTCCCCATCGAAATGCGGCCGCCGTGGCCGGGATTCGATCCCGCGACCTGGTGCTCAGCAGCCCAACACCATAGCCACTGAGCAACCACGGCGGGTATGGGTGCGAGAAATAAGTATTTGTTGCACCTCCTCCATTCATGTTACTAAATAGAAGAAATGTTATTCATTTTATTATTTTTGTGTACACCAACTCGAAATTGTTCCGAAGGTATCTCACCATCTTATGCGAGAAAGCGGCGTGCATTTTTCTCATCTTGTATCAATTATTGACGACTTTTCGCAAAGGAGCTCTGCAGGAGCCACGGACACTGAATATGTTCTAGAGGAAGCTTTAGCTCGGGCAACTCCGACTCGGCCTATTCAAATACATGTAAAACGCAAAAACGTTTTCTGCGATAAGCCTTGTACCAATTTTAAAAGAAGTTGTTGCATTTGATTGAGAAACTTAAATTCTAGTGACTGTTGGAAGCAGAATTTCGATTTAGGGCCTGAATTTTGTTAAGATGATTTTCAAAAATGCGAACGTTTGAAAAAAAATAGAAGCACGAAGTTTACAAATTAGTAGCTCTGCATCAAGAACAGACATTGCGGTTCTGTAAACGCCAACGATTAGATGAGTCAAGGCGGTAACTTTGGTATGACATATTATATCTTACGTGAATTTGTTACGTTGTGCACAAAGGTTCCGGCAAAAGCTGTACTTCTATGTTACTAAATTTTTTGAGATTCACGTGTAACATATCACTTTTGTGCACTCTAGATGCACTATTAGATGCAATTCACCTAATTGTTATATCATTTATTATCACTTAGTTACAGAATTGTAAACTTGATAGGTTCATTTTCTGAAAATTTTCAATTCTCGCCACTATTTATTAAAACATAGACGAGCTAAATAAAAAATTCCAAACCAACAGTGACTAGATACTAAGTTTTTCTTTTAAGTCCAACAAACCTCGCGAAATTTGGTTCAGTGGTTGCCGAGAAAAACTAATTTTCCTTTTACATGTATTGAGATAGGCGTACCAGAGCTAAGGTTTCCTTTAAAACCAGTAGCAAGGACCGACAGAAATGAAGACAGGCAGCTACTGTACAACGCCCCAACTTACGCTGCGCAAAGGTTCGGGCACGCCTCACGGGACAGGCACCGCCTTCGTTAGCGCCAACAGTTTCGGTTAACCGCAAGCATTCTTCATCTTCCACAGCGCAACACGCATCCACATAGCTGCTGCCGTCGACGCCACTGTCCGCTGAGGGCGGAATCAAGTGAAAGCGGGCATTTTTCTTCCCTCGGCGAACTGCAGCCGCTCTTCCTTCGGCTTTCGGGGTGTACGACCCAGCTCACTGTAGATGACCACTGGTCAGCCCCACTCGGACATGACTAATTTCGTACGCCATCTTTCATACTTTCATGCCCCGCAGGCCTGGACTCTTCAACCCACTCTCGTGGCCAGCGAGCGCTTCTTTCTTTGCGCGGGGCCAAACGGTGCTCGTCTTTGGTTGCTAGCAAAAAATAAAAGCAAGATAAAAGCAAACTGACACAACCAGAAGCATTGCGACGCGTAGCCTGAGCAAAATGAAGCGAAGAAAAAAAAAGTGAAGAAGCAGAGGTGCTCTGGAGCGCGGCTAAGCAGCAAAGAGTTCGGAAAGCTATATGGCGTTGTGTACAATAAACAGACCCGTACACACAATGAGAAATAGCAAAGAAATGAAGCCGGCAGTGCGAGAGCAGAGGGAAGTAGAAGCAGCGAGGCCGAACGAAATATGACAAAGAGGCTTTCCAGGTCGGGGGTCAGCCGAAGACGTGGAAGCAGATGCGATTGTGCCCGGAGAGAGCAAAGGCAACGTCCGAGAACAATATTGCTCGGAAATATGATCAATTAACGTAAGTTGAGATGGCTGAAAGGAAGGACGGCGACAGGCCGCCGGATATCGATACCCCTTTCGGGCGGCTCATCGTCCCGGTCAGCCGCTGCCCGCCGGTGTAGGGGTCGTGTCGGCGCTTGTAATTATAGGGCTCGCCCTCGGCTCGGACAAAAGGTTCCCCAGGCGGGGGAGGAGGCCGAGTAACGGTCGGTCAGCGAAGGTACACGCCCAGCTTATTTTGCCTACCGCGAGACGATGACCAACGCATAGCTGGGCCCGGTCTCTTCGGGTGTAATGAGCTCGAGGAAGTGCTGAAGGTGCAGCCAGGGGCTGAACGGGAGAAGGCTGTTAGGGTGAGGAGGATGGAAGGGAGGCCGAGTTATGGGCTGAATGGGGGGGGGGGGGGGGATCTTGTGGAAAGCCGCGACAGGGAGACGCGCTGCGCAGAGTTCAGAAGGGTTACCCATCGGTTGACCGCAGGGATGCGGCCCCCGCGTGCTAGCGCCCTGGCCAAACGTGTATAGGCGCGAGAGCGGTGAACCCTCTCTCTCAGAGCGGAGCGAACAGCCGCTTGTTTCGTCCATCTCACTGCTTGTACGTTGAAACGACGATCCCATTGAGGAGGTTTTCATTGAAGAGCGAAATTTTGAAGAAGTCGAAAGCTGGATACATTAAAAAAAAAGCTATTCTACAAGCTGTACAAAAAAATGGAATATATATATATATATATATATATATATATATATATATATATATATATATATATATATATATATATATATATAGTGACTGGATTTTTCAATGGGCCACACGTATTTCGAAGGAAGAAAAACCCATCTTCTCGGTGATTTTCGGTTTATATATATATATATGTATATATATATATATATATATATATATATATATATATATGCGTGTGTGTGGGGGACAGCCTTGCTGTGACATAACTACTAGCGCTAACAAGACTAACGAAAAAAAGAAAGGTGGGACAGGACAGAGCGCTAGACTTCAACTGACAAGTTCTATTCAGAAAAAGACATGCAAGAAACCACTATATGCTTAAATACGTGCGCAGACAGACGCATAAACGAATGTGCCACGTATTAAAAAAACCAAATGCCCAACGAAGCCGATAGGCGCCCTCAGCCAGCCATCACAAAGCACTCATCAGGTTCTTCTCAAGGTACATGTAACACTTGTCAGTTAGTGCGAGTGATGGAGCGCTTACCCATTCATCAGTAGCTCTTGAAACGAAATACGCCTCAAATATTATCCTATCTAACTGCCTGGCGAACCGTCTGCAGTACTTGCGTGTTATGAAAACACGGGCAGCATCTGCATGTAGATCTATGGCAGTGGTAAGACGAGTCCCCAGCGCCTGCCAGAGCGTTTACAGCATTCCGGTGCTCCCTAAGCCGGTCATTCAGGCACCTGCCTGTTTGTCCAATATAGCACTTTCCACAGGGAAATGGAATTTTTTATACCACCCCCACATTGCAGTCAAGAAAGCGGGTGACATGGTCCTTAATGCATGTACCTTTACTCCCGGCGTTGTTTACCAGCCTGGACATTCTTGCGAGCTTGAGTGGCGCAGAAAAAGCAACACCCAAACCGCGCTTAACCACCTTCTTTTTTGCGGCGGTTAACGTATGGCATGGGCACAGGGTGCCCCCCCCCGCCCCTTCCCTCTCGGACGTGCGTTATTGCACCGAGCGGCAGCCGGGTCAGCTTTTACCTCTTTGATGAGACTCTCAGTGACTGACACCAAGGTGTCATCTGGATACCCGGCCCTACGTAAACGGCTCGCTTGTTGCTGAACGCTGCAGGAAACATGGTGCACACACGATTTAACCAGAGCCGCTTGCAGGCAGTTAGTAGCTGTGCCTCTTTTTACTAACTTGGAGTGCGCCGAACGGTAGTCAAGCAAGGGCTTCTTGCTCCTATCCTTTAGAGTAATACAAATATTTTGGAATTGTAGGCGAACATCTACTGGTAACTCATGTGTGAACTTAAGACCAACTCCACACTTTTGAAAAACACCCAGACTGTTTTCAACAGCATAAGCGCTCCCCTCGGGCTGCACACCTTTCAGCACAACACGAAAGTCATCGACATACCTAAAAATCTTAGCTACAAAAGTATTGCCAAGCAATGATGAAATACGATTGTCAACAACAGATAAAAACAAATCACTTAAAAGAGGCGCTATGCGCGATCCGATGCAAACACAATCTTTTTGGACAAAGGTGTCCTGGTCAAGAAGAACAACGGTATAGGAGAAATAAAACCTTAGCATGTCGACAAAACTGTCAGCAGAAAAGCCAGTGGCATTTTGAAAGTCAACGGGGCCAGGCTCTTCGATATGCTCCCTGACGGAAATTAAAAGCTCAGCCTGGAGAAAAGTGTAAAAAGGCTCTTCCACATCGATAGAGAAGGCGAACAACGATTCCCTCAGTGTGGTCTTGCGCCGAAAGGCAGATAACCAGTTCACTAGGGTTACGGAACACGAACGCGTCATTGACGTGCAACCTTTCAAAGTGTTTCTGAAGAAATTTTGACATCTCCCCTTGCCAAGAGTCTTTTTCAGTTACAATTGCTCTGAGAGGGACGTCTACTTTATGCGTCTTAGCGGAAAAGAGCTAATTTAATTTAATTTAATTATGGGGTTTTACGTGCCAAAACCAATTTATGATAATGAGACACGCCATAGTGGAGGACTCCGGAGATTTCGACCACCTGGGGTTCTTTAACGTGTATCTAAATCTAAGTGCACGGGTGTTTTCCCATTTCACACCCACTGAAATACGGCCGCCGTGGCAGTGATTCGATCCCGTGACCTCGTGCTCAGCGGAAAAGAACATTGTCAGAGTGTCTCTCTTCGTGGCTAGGATACGCTTCAGGAGGCCATCATGATGCAAACCTTGGCATAGTGTCAGGCCCCCTTCTAGACACTCGTCGCGACATTAACCGAGTGTACAAAGTTCTTACTGACAGCAGCACGTGCCTTTTAAAGAAAACATGTCTGCGACACGACAACGGAACCCCCCTCTTTTTCAGACTCCAACAAAGACAGTTTATTATCCTTTAAAAACTTAACGTGCTGCTTAATTGCCTTACTAGTATTGCTAATACGACCCCCGGAGGGAAGGCAGTCAACATCTTCCGGAACACATACTTTGCTCCTCAGCGTTAGAACAACTAGCTGTTTTTCTAACAAGACTTAAGAAAGAGACAGGTATTTCATTTGGTTCATTACAAAATTTCGGGCAATAATGTAGCAGATCATGAACCTTGCTTGGCACGTTGCAACCACCAAGCTACGTCACCTTAGCAGGCGTAGGGGTCGGATTCCCGCAGCACGCTCTCTTCCAAGCGCACAACGACGGAAGGCACCGAGCCCACGGAAACTCAGTCCACCTTGCCCCCTCGCGAGTTCGAGCTCTCAAAACCGATTCCCAGTTGTATCCAATAGCTAGCGACGCGGTGAGGGCCTGTAGGCAGAGCTGCAGATGGCGGACTCGGTGCCAGCATTCGGAGCGCATAAGCTTGGTTATCTCAATGGCATGGAGGGCTGATGGCGCTCAGGGCGCAAACAAATGTAGGACTTCAAAAGGCCCTAAACGGTTGTTGAGCGCGAATGATAGTCTACTTCCACGGCAAGTCGTGGTGGCAATAAAGTGTACAAGGGTACCGGGAAGATTCTGAGGTTGAACAGACGTTAGGAAAGGACTCATTGAACTAGAAAGAAGAGTAATTAACGCACAAAATTTGGCTAGTTCCATGGTGTTGATGCACATGCTGTGGCATCGTTACTAGCGCTAACAAGACTAATGGGGGCAAATAGGCGGGACAGGACAGAGCGCTAGACTTCAACTGACAAGCTCTGTTCAGAAGAAAACATGTAAGAAACCACCGTATGCACAAATAAATGCGCAGACAGACGCATAAACGAATGTGCCACAAAGAAGAAAACCAAATGCGCAACGAAGCCGATGGGCGCCCTCAGCAAGCCATTACAAAGCACTCATCAGGATCTTCTCAAGGTACAACACTTCTCTATCAGTGAGTGCCAGTGATGGAGCGCTTACCCATTCATCAGCAGCTTTTGAATTGCAATACGCCTCAAATATTTCCCTAACTGCCTGGCGAACCATCTGAGCACTTGCGTGTTATGAAAACACAGGGAGCATCTACATGTAGATCTACGGCAGTGGCCAGAGAAGTGGCCAGCGCCTGCCAGAGCGCTTACAGCATTCCGGTGCTCCCTAAGCCGGTCATTAAAGCACCTGCCTGTTTGTCCAATATAGCACTTTCCACAGGGAAGTGTAATTTTGTATACCACCCCCCACATTGCAGTCAACAAAGCGGGTAGCATGGTGGTAGTGACTATGTCACAGCAAATGCATCAGCAACTAGCCCAGCTTCCTGCGTTAATTGCCCTGACAGCCATCAGGCGTCTCAAAATGCTGACGTGGTGGGGAGCGCCGCAAGCGGCGTTGCAACATCGCATTTGGATGGTGCATGAAATGAGACCAACGGAAAACAGTCGGAGTTTGTCCATTGCCCAATGAAATGAATAAATATATGATTCCCCTGATGACTACTGTTGATTTCACTGGAACCAGCATTCACACGCAGCTGCTCAACAGGAACGCCAGTGTGGATGCGCCCAACTCATGGCATATGCGGAAGGCAGAAAGCAACTTTGGCGCCGGTGCCGAACCCATTGAGCTGAGCGTGACGGAGCGTCCACGTGGCTTTGTCGCGTATTTTAAGCTAAACGCAGAGCGCGTCCCTCGCAAGAAAAGTGTTAAAGGTGTTCAGGAATGCGAAGACACGAGACTGCAAAAAAAAAAAAGAAATGCATTCAGGACAGAAATTGTGATTGCACTTACGTCACCCGGTTGTGGCAACGCAATGCGCCATATACTTGTTTCGAGCAAGGTTATTGATGGAACTTCCTGAAGCAGGTGATATCTACAACATCAAAGTTGTTGCAAAATTCACTATAATCTAAAAACAGTGTTGGTTTTCCGTCTTTGTGTTTTCTAGTCTGATGCCGCTTGTGAGCCGAGTCAGAAGGTACACTCGTAAATAAAGTTCATATGTATCCCACGACAGATGTGTGGGCTGAGAACACCCCCCCCCCCCTCAAAAAAAAAAAAATAAAGGCATCCGAGCATAAGCGGATGTAGAGTTGCTTTTTCATCCATTTTCATTTCTCTTTATTTATAATTTCCATATTTCAAATATATAAACCAGTAATTCCCCCCTATGCTTTTCTAGATGTCATTATCTGTTGGCTTCATGAGGTTGTGACTTGCATATACATAAAATAAACTGTACAAATTAAAGCAAGTGTGATAACAGTGTACCGCACGCCATACGTGCGCTTTTCCCGAAAGAGGTGCTTTTCGAAATTCGTTCCAGCTGGAGAGAGAGAGAGAGAGAGAGAGAGAAAGGCAAAGGAAAGACAGGGAGGTTAACCAGAGATTATCTCCGGTTGGCTACCCTGTTCTGGGGGAAGGGAAAGGGGATGCAATAGGTGAGAAAGAAAGAAAGAAGGATAAAAAAAAGGGGGGAAAAAAAACCTAAGCACACACACGCACGTACACACGAACTATTTCTGTGGGCACTGTCACGCAACCCGCAAAGGCATTCCTAGTCTTACGCACTGTCACCGTACAGTCCTGCGTCACACAGTGTACTGTCACAATTTGTCAGAAAGTCCCGTGTCTTTCAAGTATCGCAGCAGCGCCTTCATAGCGGATCGCGCTGATGTTCGCGTAGGCCAGGTTCCAAGGATCTTGTCTTCTGTCATTGGGCGCTTGTCCAGTTTGTCTAAGGTGGCTGAGAGGACAGTTCTTTGTAGGTTAAAACGAGAGCACTGACAAAGAAGATGCTCGATCGTTTCGTTGCACCCGCAGAAGTCACACAGTGGGCTGTTGGCCATTCCGATAAGGAAAGAGTAGGCATTTGAAAATGCTACTCCAAGCCATAGACGGATAAGAAGGGTGCAGTCACGTCGTGGAAGCTCGGACGGAATATGGAGCCGTAAATTAGGGTCCAGAGTATGGAGGCGTGCACTTGTGAAATCGGATGAATTCCACTGGGCTAATGTCAGTTCACGCGCAAGTGTGGCAAGTTTTTTCGCTGCGTCGGCTCTCGAAAGAGGAATGGCAACGCAGTTGACGCCGTCATGGGCAGATCGGGCAGCTGCGTCTGCTCGATCATTGTCATGTATGCCACAGTGACTAGGCAACCACTGATATATTATATCGTGTCCTTCGTCAACTAGTCGATGGTGGACTTCTCTGATCTCTGCGGCGAGCTGCTCATGTGATCCATGGCGCAGTGCTGAGAGTACACTCTGTAGGGCTGCCTTGGAATCACAGAAGATTGAACATGCCTGGGATGGTTCCTCCTTAATAAAATGAAGAGCCGCACGCAGGGCTACGAGTTCAGCAGCTGTCGTTGGTGATACATGTGACGTCTTTAGCTGTATCTTGACGGATCTTCTTGGTATCAGCACAGCGGCAGCTGCGCTTGCAGATGTAACTGAACCGTCGATGTAAACGTGTACGCGGCCACTGTGCACCTCATGTAAATGTTCTAACGTGGCCTTTCCAGCTGGATGCGCCTTGACAACTCACTCGCCTCAAATCGTAAACTGCTGTATGTGTCCTAAATAAATTATTTCGGAAAAGTCATTGTAAATGTATATTGTATACGACACATGACACGGTGATGAGCAATGAAACAATTCGCATTTAGTACACCAGCAAATGTTCAACCACACAAAGTACCATCCCGCCGAATACTGCACGCATGAGATGTGCGAAACAAAGCGCGTGGTGCGCTGCTGTGTCAGTGCTTTTCGCGCACGAATATATGTATACTCTTCTGTCGAGGCATCATTCGCGAGTCTCCGAGGCGCGCCCCGTCATTTTGTGACTGTTCATTCGCCTCTGTGGGGTTCCGCGAGTACGCGGACAGCCTATGCAGCATCACGTCAGCGCGCATCGTCATCTTCTTTCTTTCCTCGCTATAAAGTGCCACTGAGGCGCCCGCCGTGACGGATATAGGGGCTTTGGCTCGCGGACGTCGAATGTCACGAGTGAAGATTTAATTGCGAAGCTGTCTGGCCCCAAAAGTTTCACTTCGTCGCTGAACGGCGTCGCAGCGAAAGGCTGTCATTTCCTGGTCACGCCGCTCCACGTGGCGTGCAACTCGCCTCAGATGCGCGCCTCGGGCCATCTTCAATCTATGCGGTGCCGACAACCACTATGCTCCCAGTGCACCGAACGCAGACGCCCCCGTCCTGACGCCGGCGGCCTTGGGAGCTTCGAGCGATTGAAAGGTGGGTGGCGCGGCTGTCAGAAAGTTTACTGTCACGGTGCTTCGCGAGCTTTTTCCCTTGTCTCGAGACCCAAGCTCGGCCAACGACGAGTGCCTCCGTTCTCAAGGGTGTTTATCTTTGGCTCGCGCTTATAATTTACGCTATCCAGCCGAGACTGTCATGCCCATACGCAAATGAACGATTTGGAGATACTGGAAGCTATAGTAGTGTGGCAGGTAGCACCTTGAGGCGGCGGAGAGGCCGTGGCGTAGATTTGCGTGGGTTCTGAGAGCCTCTAGGGGGCAATGACCGACTGGCAGGTGGACTGGTGCCTTGACGTGCCTTTGCAGCTTAGGACGAGTGTGTATTTGCTTCATGTCTTTTTCTTTAATGTTAGTAGGAGTCAATTGTCCTATGTGAAAGAAACGAACTAACAAAAGAAAAAAAACCAGAACAGGCCCATTTTCTACTTCATCTCCTTTTTTTTATTGTTATGATATAAGGAGATGTTGGCGCACAGTTTAAATCGCCGGCTACTCCTCATCTCTTGAGTGGTTCCGTCATACATCGTACAGGGTTAAAGGTTACATATCAAATAGTCTTTTCACACAAGCATCAGGACTTATCACGCAACGGTTCCACAGGAGGACTACGACGTAAGGAATACATGGTACAAACAATATACAATGTAAATGTCTCCACACTTATGTAGATGAAAGTCTCAAAAGTACAAAATATATTATCGCCTAATAACACATTGTCTAGTCAGCGGGTGGTACATACATCGTGTAAATGCATTATCACATACAGTCACAACAGAACAGTCAACATAACATAATTCACAAACAGATGGATATATACAGTGACAATGAAATGAAGGGAACAATGAAAGCGCTAATAATGTCCAGCAATGCCGCTGTCTTCAAGAAATGTCTTTAGTGCTTTTAAAGCACTCTTCTGTAAGGCCGTTGTTGGCCAAGGGCCCAAAAGTTTCCTTAAACTGAAAGGTCTGCGCTCTAATTTAATTAGCGCTGATTTAAGTCGGCTTCTTGGTGTGTCGTGATGTGGGCAATCTAGAAGGAGGTGATATATATCTTCGTCTACAAATCCACAATCACATTCGGGGGTTTCCGCACGGCCAATTCTGTGTAAGAAATGCTTTGTGTAGGCAGTGCCTAGCCTTAAGCGATTAATAAGGGTTTCCATAGTTATATCTAATGACAACGAAAATTTGAATTCAATAAATGGATCAATATGATATAAGCCCGTGCTCTTAGAATTCTGGTCAAACCATGTGTTTCTAGACATTTTGAGACACGATGTCCTTATAATGCAGTGTAATTCATCCTTTGATATTGGGAGCGGAGCCGTATCATCTTTGAGGTGCGCTTGTCGTGCTGCTTCATCGGCTGCTGTGTTGCCAGGAATGTCGCAATGCCCTGGTATCCACTGGAATGCTATTGAATGTTTCGCTTCGCTTGCCTTTGTGAGGTTTTTAAGTGTTTCATATATTATACTGTCACTGAATGTTTTCCCCTTTGTGTTGCAGAGTGATGTTAGAGCCGCCTGCGAATCGCTGAAAATTACCCATTTTTGCGCATCTCTTACTGACAATATGAATTTTATCGCACATAGGATTGCGAACAGTTCAGCCGTTGTGGACGAAGTCGCACGAGATAACTTAAATGATTCTTGTTTGTTGAGGTGCGGTATAATGAATGATGAAGTTGAACAGGTTGCTGTACTGGAGCCATCTGCATAGACGTGAGTGTATCCTGAATACCGCATATATATCTGGTACAGCGCTAGTTGTTGAGCAGCTCGAATGAACATGTCTCTTTTGCTGAATATCCCATCTACTGACGATTCGATTTTCGGAACTGTAAGCAGCCATGGAGGATATTCGATGTCTGAGTTCCAAAATTCATTTCTTGGCAATATGTGAAGATTTTCTTGAATTTCTACATGAACATAACTTCTATCTCGTTTCATTATGCCTAGAGCCAATGGGTGGTTTTTATGCTGGGTTTGAAGACGGAAATAATGCCGGCATGTTTCTGTAGTTCGCATAACTGGAAATGGTGATTGGCGAACTTCAGCTATTACAAGAGAACTGGAAGTTGCTCGTGGAACTCCTAGGCATAGGCGCAGTCCTCTAGCTAAATGTCTTTGAAGTCGCTCTTCTGACGTGTGGGAAAGTCCGTGTGAGATGGGCGCGGAATACGCAACTTTTTGTGGTATTAACGCATTGTGAACAGTCAGCATGGACGATACTGATCCGCCCTATGATGTGCCTGCAAGTCTGCGAAGTACAGTCACTATGGCATTGACCTCGTTTTCGAGTTTCTTTGTGTGGGGTGCCCAGGATAGCTGCCTATCAAGTATTATGCCTAGAAATCGATGCAGTGTGACAATCATTAGAGGGTGTCTTTCCAGATTAAGAGTGAAAATTTTTAACTGCCTTCGAGTGAAGGGCAATACAGCTGTCTTTGCGTGTGATAGTACCATTCCTCTCTCTCTCAAAAATTTGTTGATTATATTTATGCCGTCTTGCAATGCCATTTGAAGTAGTTGAGCATTAGACCCAGTTGTCCAAATACACACATCATCTGCATACAGTGAAAACTTTAACTGTGATGGCAGCCTTCTTGTTAAATCAGCCATGACGCAGTTTAAAAGGAAGGGGCTGAGTACGCTTCCCTGTGGTACTCCCTGTTTGACAACATGTTCAGCACTCTTTCCTTCACCCGTCTGAACAAATATTTTGCGAGCTGATAGAAATTCAGACATCCATCGCAAGGACCTGCCAGTCAGACCAAGTTCCAACATGCTTAACAAAACATGAACGTGACTGTTGCTGAACTTTTTTCCGACGAATGGCGAGAGATGCCCTTCTTTGCATTAAACCTAATTTCCCACGCTGGACACATTTTTCGACCATCAACATAAGAATAGCTACGGTACACTTTTGCTGCTTTCGAGATTTTTCATTGCTGTATTTTGAGCGTTGTCGTGAATAGGTGCTTAGACATAGAGAGAGAAAAGGCCAGCCAGTGAAGATTATACAGTGCTAGTGGTTGTTCCCAAGACAGCCAAAGTGCCACCCAAAATCTGAGATGCGTGTTCCAGAGCGATGAATTCGAGGTAATATACCATACACGCGTGCGTCATTTTATCCTCTTTTTGTATCAATGTATTTTATTTCTGCTCTCAGTCCTCATTTCAGCGGCGCCCGAGTAAGCAAACTGCCCCCTGTACAGTAGTAGAATGACGTGGGATACTCAGCACCTTACGTAAGCACCTTACGTATATATAGGTCAGTATATATATACTTACGGCTAAACTGGTAACTGCGCCATGAAGGCACTTGAGTATGAGAAGAGGAGGAAGCAATCGGGAAAAGCTCGAAGATGTCGTCAAATAGGCAGATTGAAGAAACGTTTAAGCCCGTGTGACGATTCTGTCCAACAGTATAAGTAAAACAAATGTAGGATAGAGGCAGCTATAAAGCGTAGTCAGAGAGAGATAGAGGGACAAACAGGATGGGAAAGGCAGGGAGGTTAACCGGATAACATTCTTGTTTGCTGCCCTGCACTGGGCGAAGGGTAGGGAAGTGAAATAAGGAAATAACAGCGGAGAGAAAACGCAAACAGACGAAGAAAAAAGGTAGGGAAGGTCGTGAACGTCCACGAGAATCACAGTTTCTCCAATAGACCACTCAAACGTAAAAATTACAAGAGTGCCTCGACTGTTTTGTGGTGTGACGACTGTAGACGTCGGCGTTCCAGGACTGTCTGCTCCGAAAGTGGCCGGTCGTCAAGACACGCCAGCGCAGCAGCGATGGGAGGACAGTGCTGCGTGTGACCACTGCGGCGACGAGAAAATTATCGAACATGTTCTTTGTCATTGTCCCCGCTAGAGGGCACACAGGCAGTATAGTCACCGTGAGAAAGAAGATAACTGCGTAACACTGAACTCCACTCAATGCGCGATAAAAAAAAACTAAGAACAAGAAAACGTTACAAGAACTCCGCATGTTATGTGTGAGCAATATCTTAAACAGCTTCCTCACAGTATAATTTAAATTAGGCATTCAATCGCGTAGATCGTACAGTTTATCAAAAATATAGACATAGCTTTATCACGTTACCTAAGCAAAATGTACATTTCCCCCTATTTCCATCCCCTTCTGTGCCTAAGAAAAAAAATATTGGAGAGTGACGAAAACAGAGAAATTGAGTAGCCGAGGTATACTTTGTAGCGCAATCCCTCCACAGCAAGTGATTTATAGCGGAACTCAACACCTTTCGTTGTCGATGAACTTGACATCAATCTCTGCAGATAGCGGCAAACTGCAAGCTTGCTCGAATTTCGGAGCCATTCTGAGAACGCATCCCTGCAGCGCGTCGAGTTCACTGAACGGACATTAGGAGAAAAATGAAGACGCAATTTTCGTTACAAACACAGACTACCACACACCATGGGCGTGCTCCATGTCCTCAAAGGAAGATGAAAAAAAAAATATCTTCCCTGTACGAACCACTCTCTGTTTCTAAAGGCATCGGCGGCGGATGCACGACGTCGCTCATCCATTGTGAAAGCGTGTTCTTGTGTCAGTTTCTGAAGCGAACGAGGGAAAATAAGAAACGAAGAAAAGCTACCGAATGATCGGCTAGGTAAACGTAATTGCGCCTTTCCCTGTAGGGTTACAAAGTGAGCTAACCATGTCTTGTACGGTGTGCTTTGTTCTGACGGATCTGAGTTCCCTCGCCGATTCCAGCACCCACGTGAGCGCGAAAAAGTGCACCCAGTGAACGGGGAGTCACGTTTCGGGCGCGAAATTACAGTGTTACACGCGGTACAACCGAAAGGGAACGCCAGAAACTGCGTTCTTTTCACGACTACTGCGTGCCGCAATACGGGCAGTCCTTGCAAGACTCCAATATTTTCAAACTAGTTTATCATTTCTTTTATGCATTTAGTGTAAAAGTCAGCGAAAGACAACGGGACATCGTAAACTAGAAAGTCACGACATGGACGGAAGCAGTCCTATCGTCTTTCGAAAATTTTCGAACTAACCGTGAAACGGGGGAGCCCATTGGCTGCGACTAAGCCTGGTCGTTGCGACCTCATTAAGGTTTGTTTAGCTGTTGTGTTCAGTAGGCTTACCTCTGACCTCTTTTGCGTGGGCTTCTTGGGTGGTCCGTGTTTACTTAGTACGTGTACTTTTACGTTGACTGCGGTTGTACAGAGATCTAAAAATGTAAAAAGAAAATCCCTACCCACCATGGTGGCGTTGTGGCTATGGTGTTGCGCTATACTATCAGTCTGAGGGCGCGGGATGGGCCGCGGCGACCATATTTTGATGGGGGCAAAGAGCTAAAGACGCCGGTGTACCGTGCATTGGGTGCACGTTAAAGAATCCCAGATGGGCAAAATTTATCCGGCGTCCCTCACAATCATAATCAAATCGTGGTTTTGGCACGTAATGCCCCAGAATTCATTTTTTAAAGCAACCTCTCTCTTTCGTTTGGTTTCTTTTGATGGTGTAAAGGGGTAGGGGGGCGCACGCCGCAAACTTTATATATTTCAGTTTGACTCACTAGAATCTTAAATATCTGGTTTAACATGTATAAACGTATGGCGCAGGAAGCCTGTCATGGGGCAAAGGCTTGGACTGAAAAATGTAATGTTTCTGGAGAACACGCCATTACGATGTAAAGAATCCTTTCGCTCGATTCTACAGAGCCAAGTAAGTAATCTACCACTAATATATTAATGGCAAAAGAATACATTACTTCCGTAATATCCACGATTCTCGACTGACCAATGCTGCCAATAACGTAGACCAAACAGTGCTTTTACCACTGACGAAGCGCGAAAATGAAAAGAATTAGACCATTCTAATTCTTAAATCATTACATTAGGCCGACTGTGTTCGTACTCAGAAAAAAAATGTTCTTACACTAAAACGATTCGTGAGAGCATCTGCCCGCTAGTCGTGGTGGGGGACATATTATTAGCAATGTTGGGCCGCCGCCGATGGCAAAGTACAATTACGAATGCAAATATTTGCGAATACGAACTCAGAATAATATATGGACTGGTGGCTTCAGACGTTTTAAGAACACAAAACTGAAGGCAACAAGGAAGTTTTGCAGAAGTGCTTGCACGTAGAATAAGTAATTTCGAACTATCGAAGTATGTCAACTGTCGACAAAGCACGCTGTTTTTCTTTAAAATAAATGCTAAACAATAAAGAAACTCTTCTGGAGATAGAAATGTTTTCTCCAAATGAACACAAGATAATTGCAAAGTCACCCTCTCAAATGCAATCTTACAAGCTATGAGTGCATGCGGGCAGTTGATGGGCTTTTTGAGAGCTGTGCAGCAAAATTCCAGAGGCCGAATTCACAAAACTTTTCGTTCGTAATAGCTCTATGGCACTAGTCGGCCGCCTGCGCTAATATAATTGCCAGCATCAGGATTGGCGGAAATATCCTATGGTGAATAATTCTACAGTGAGAGAGTTTTGTGAATACATGCCAAGGGCGTGTTCTCAGAAAAAGCTGTTGCGCAAGAATATTTAATTAAGAGCAAATTTCCGCCAATTCTGGTGCTGAACATATTATTAGTGAAGGAGGCCGACCAGCAAGCAGCATAGAGCACTTACGAACGAAATGCTACGTGAATACGACCCCAGGTGCGGGTAAGTGAAGCCAAACTTTACGTTCCACCAAACTGCAGCAGTACCCAGGCGAACGTGGAGAAGCATTTGTACTAGGAACCAATATGGTACGAGTCGTAGACGTCTCCGACGTTGAAACTCACCAAGTTAAAAAAAAGAAACACATACCACTTACAGTTGTCAGAACTCCAACCACTGTATTATTTTCATCGCAGCATGACATTCGGCTTCCCAAATACCTTAACGGAAGCTCCGAAACAAGAATGTTTTTCACTGCTGTTTCTTTTTTTTTTTATGCGAAGCATTTCATTGCGAACCTCGCAGGGTTTGGTGACCGTGGATGCGGCCTGGCTGTTCCCTTGCCGAATGGGCCAACCAATCACAGCGGAGCACGCGCGCCGTCGGCGCCGCTGGGTTGCTTGCAGCACCACCAGATAGCGCTCGCCTCAGCGCATCCACGGCAGCGTGGACGCCGGCCGTGCAGGGAAAAGAAAACAGAAGAACCAGAAAGTTCGCCTTCGCGCATCCCCAGCTGCACGGTAAAGAGGAAGTAAGCGCTTCTTGCGGATAGAATGGATTGGGATTGCGCTACGCGCGTATGCGCATGCTGCCTCCAAAAATATGATGCGTTCAAGGAGAGGCAGAAGAAAATGTCCCTAATTACACAGCCACAGGATCCAACTAAACCCCTGTATAGCTAATCGAAAACATCGATCCAAAGAGAAAGTCACTGCTGATTAATGCTATTAAAGGGACACTAAAGGTTAATACTAAGTCAACGTGGACTGTTGAAATACCATCCCAGAAACCTCGAAACGCTTGTTTCGTGCGAAGAAGAGACTTACTTTAAGAGAAAATGCGTTCTGAAGCGTCCGCGTACCTCTAGCGCAGTTCAAATCACCCGCCCTCCGATCGAGGAGTATTGACGTCATGGTCTCATAGTGACGTTGCGCCGTCGGTGAGTAAAACGGCTCCCGCAGATGGCGCTACGGCTTTTCTGCACAAAACGCAAACGCGCGGCCAGAAACAGAGCCAAGACAGAGCCGACAGCAGCGCGAAAGTGGAACTATGGTGGCTAGCGGAAGGGAAAGCGCACGACGATAAGCTGGTTCTTTATTTTATGACGCCAAATTCGACGCTCGTTGCAATGGATGACCCTGACAACGACACATTAGCCAGCGACGCTGGGCTCGAGTTCAGCGATTTAAGCACTGATGAACGTGACCTGCTGTTGAGGGCTCGCACTGCAGGCGTCGTTGCGTACTACTACGACGACGACCTGCTTTGAAAGGCACTTCACGCGACCTCAGTAAGTCGGCGTTGAACTCGTAATCCTCTGGAGGAAAGTGCATCGAGCACACTACGTGATTTTTCGGCTCTTTGCCAGCGCGCTGTGGCAGCGGTACGGCTCTTAACCACTTCCAACGGAGAGGTTCACTCATTGGCCCACAGTGATAAGTAACGTTGGATTCGTCGCTGCATCTGCCCTTGGGCAAGAGTTCCGCGGACCGTTCGCGCATCCCACGACATCACATGCACGTGGCATTCTCGCTGCTTGTTCCAAATGCAAGTTTCGCGAGCCAGCAGGACCACCACAGCACGACGCGATAACGAAACAACTGAAACTTCAAAGCGCGCGCGGCGCAAAGTCGAGCGCGCAGAGTCGAGTGAAAACGAAACCTTTCGATCACCCATACTACTCAAGGGTAACGTCAAAATGCTATTTTTTTCTTAGAATCGAATAGAAATAGACAAGTAGCATTTTCTTCCGCCTTATAATCTAATGAAATGATCTTTTTAATACGAGTAGTTGAGTACTAGTGTCATAAATTATGATGAGGAGTGCTTTCATAATAGGGCTAGTACCGGGATGTCGCTGGGGGGTCTCAAATCATGTCGTGCATTTACCTCAATTTCTCGGTTACTAGAGCTCTGTTCGCGATTATATTGACGCCTTAGACGTTCTAGAGCATTGCTTTATCACTTTAACTTGACTTTCTGATAACCTTTAGTGTCCCTTTAAGCAAGTGATTAAAACGAAGAAAGTTCCGGTCGTATGGCGTGAAAGCAAGGTGAACCTCATTTACACAGACAAAGGCGATAAGGATAGGACGAGCTCGTACAGGCCAGCAGTAACGTCGGTGATATATAGAATGGCAATG